>NC_090883.1:6612468-6697468 GCF_036669925.1 Montipora capricornis
GGTAAATATCCAACACTAGCCACCGACACTGAGGCACAGGATATTCGGAGTTTGACGAGCCAATCAGCGCCCGCATTCAACGCTATCCACTGTTTTAGTATATACTAATACTGGTTATATCCATTGCTTTAATGCAAACAACCCCCAAAATGAACTGTATTATGGGATTTGCAAAAATAGAGAATCCTTAAAACAGGAGCTTTTTTTTTTGGTTGGGGAAGGGGAGCGGGTAGTGAGAGGGTGGGGTTGTGTCCAGGGAATCAGACAGATATAACTACATTTGGTATGTTGAAGTGGGAACTGGGAGTAGTAAGCAGTAAGATCTCATTTGGGGCTTCACACTGAAAAATGCAGAGCGTGCAGACTGTCTGTAAAATCAAAATTTGGTTAGCCTGAATGTCAATCTGGTTAGCCTAATTGAGCCTAAATAACATTCGGTTAGCTCTCAATAATAGTGTGGGTAACACCATATTTTTACCCTGGTCTGGACGGTCTGCACAGTCTGTAGTCTGCATTTTGGCAGGAATTGGTTAATGACGCAACTGAAGTAGTGGCAAATAGTCCCAAACATTCCAAGCTTCAATTGGCCTTAAACCATTGACTGTATCATTGCAGGGTGCAAGGGATGGGTAAAAAGGCATATGGGTTTGAGTCCTGCCCATGGCTACAGTTGGTTTCTTAACTGCAATGATCAGCCTCTTTGCATCAATCAAGTGATCTTTCACTTTTAATTATATTAACATGGTCAGTACACTAATAGCTAAAAGCTAGCTTCCAGGTATGCCAAAAATAATAAAGAGAAACTTACAAAGATAAAAACTTCTTGGAAGTTTATAACAGAAAACTAAATTAAGAAGACTGACAAGTCATAATGATGCAATCATAAAAAATTTAATATTGACTACAAGATATTGTCTAACAAGGATAGCATAAAAATTGTAAAAAAGGGCAGAAATAGCCACACATCGTGGATACATCATAGTCTAGGGTTTTCAAAAAGAGCTGGCGGCCGGTGAAATTTATTGCACATGAACTCGCCGCCTACTTTTCCTTGGAAATTACCCCAAATTTTATGATTAACATCAGAAACATTCGCACAAAACACGAGCCTTAGCTTGGTAAGGATTTGTTCACAAAAAAAAAAGAGAGATGCCTGAATTCTGAGTAATTTTGGCGGCGATTTGGTTTCCTGTCCGTGTAAAAGGAGGTGTTCAAGGATCAAGAACACACATTTTTGAGGCAGCGGTCTAGCAGTCTAGTACTTGATGTACATGTAAGCTGCCTGATTTGCTAACTACATTATTTAATTGAAGCATTTGCGAAAGATCTTTTTGGTTACAACAGATGAAATGCATTGCACGCATCTGAAAAGAATGCAAAGGAGCCTTAAATGGGCTATGTCACCTAAAATATGTCTTGCCATCAACTGAATTTCCAAAAATATATATATTCATGTACTCTTTATTAATTAAAAGCTGATTAACAATCTTAGTGTTCTGTTAAAATACCCTAATTTGTGCTCCAGAATGCAGGAAATACAATCTAAGAGGCCCAAATTTCAAAATTTTCCCGGGTGAGGTCGATACCCCCGAACCACCTACAAGCTTGTATCTTTCGCCCTTGGAAAGCACACCTTTGGTGCGCGTTATCCATTCTCCACCTACTCCTCAGTTTTTGCCAACTACTAAACTTATTATTGAAAACCCTGATACTCCGATGAAATTTAGTGTTTTCAGGTTGTTCTTCAAAGCGGTATAATTGTTTGAATCTTCCTGGTTTTGTATGGGATAGAATTCCACAATTTTGGTGCAATGTATCGCCATGATCTTAAGCTGTAAGTTGCAGATTTCACTTTCGGAAGGTCCACTATTGTGGTACCTCTGAGATTATGCTTGGCATGCAAACCATTTATCAGCACAAGCAAGATCATTTTTTTAAGTGAATAGTTTCCTCATTTCTTGAGAGATTGTTGTCAGCATAGGTGCACAGTATACTCTTCTTAGTAATGTGTGAGAGATCATTGATAAAGATCGATGTTAAATAACAAGGGGCCCAAGAATGGATCCCTGTGGGACACCTTTAGATACTTAAATTGCTACTTTGAAAATGTCTCTTCAAATCTCACTCTTTGGAATCGATTTGATAGATAATCTTTTATCAGGGCAGCGATGGCTTTGTTAGCTTCATATTCTTTCAGTTTCAAGATGATTACTGGGGTAGTTCGTCAGATAGAGTGTTGAAAGCTTTTGACAACAAGTCCACAGAGACCAGGCCAATCGTTTTGTCGTTGTCAATGTCTTCCTTCCATTGCTCAGTTAAACTGAGAAGGGCTGTGTCACAGCCATGATATTTCCTATAAGCAAATATGTATTTGTGGTGGATACCTTCAAAATATGGGCTTAGTCAATGATGAATCAAGCAAGTCTTTCAAAACATTTCAATAAGGTGGGCAGGATGTTTATTGGTCAAAGTTTCCACTGTTGTGGCATTTCCGTAGAAGTTAGGGCATGATTTATCAGTTTAATTTAATATATCTATAGAAAATAGTCAAGCCTACAAGCGGAGCTCCCTGGTTATTTATTCTTACTGCCTGTAGGGTTAGGGAAAATGAAAGGTTTCGAATTGTCCACGTTTTGATGTTTCCAGTTGCTGCTTTAATAATTAAATCATTTTCTTTGCTTTCTTCTGTAGAAAAGTTCATTGCCTAACTAGTGAATTCCACGGTACATTTTACACTAAAAACCGATATAATTTTGCATGAATCACGAAGCAATGAGTACGATATCGGTTTTTCGAGTGAAATTTACTTTGGAATTCACCAGTTTGACAATGGATTTTTCTTGAACGGCATGAGTTTTAAAAGAAAACAAGTACACCCTAAGCCAGCGAATGGAAAAGGAAAAAAGCCATTTCAGAGTCAACTGTCAATAGCCAGTGAATAGGAATCAAGCTAAAATTAGAAGCCCTAAAAAAAATTTTGTCAGTTCAAGGTCAAAAATGAGTTTTACTGATGTACTTTATTCCACTTTATCTCTGGAAACGAAATCATTCACATTTTGATGTATTTCATTGAAACACACCAGATTGGCTTGGAACATGAATCGGCAAAATACAGCAATGCAACTAAGTAAGGACCAACTTCAAACAAGATCCGCTCCAACACTTAAATAACGTTTAGGTGCTTTACACAAATTTTTGAAAACACAAGCTAGTGAAATTTCCTCCTAAATTTGGCGAGAACTCATTGTGATTACATGTTTATAACATAAGGGCAAAATTTTCTTGTCACTGTCGAGGCACATCGAAAACCAGTTGGGAAACAGATTAACAAGCACAACCAGTTGACAATAAAAATTTGATTCTCATTTGAAAGTAACAAACGGTTTAGTGCTCAAGCAAAGAATTCGAATGTGGGAGTAACTTCTTTCACTATGTATGAGCTATTACAGGTATTCTGTTTTGTCGTTGTTGTTCTCTTATGCTCTCCTTTCATTTCTGTTCCAGTCATAGATCCTCCAGGCATCATGTAACCTTATCAGAGCTTCTAAAGATATGCCAAAAATTGCAATACAGAGAAAAAAAGCAGCTGTAAGCAAATTAAAAATAAACACTCAGCTTTAAGTTTATATCAGTCCGATGCTTGACTTGAATAACTGCGTAGCCACCAGTGTGGACCACAGCTATCTTGATATGTCAAACTGGATTGAAACCAGCGAAAAAAGCAGAAAGAAAACATCTTCCAAACTTTTTTCCCCCTGAACGCGAAAATCGTTGACTGTGTAAGAACTATAGTTGACCTAGTATGGCCGTGTAGCCACGTCGAGCCACAGAGAGCATGCAAAAAATGAGTTAACCTGGGTTAAGCCTGCAATCTAATCAAAAACCAGTACCTGATCAGCGGTCAAACTTCAAAAAAAAAAAAGATAACCTCAGTAAACTCTAAGCTTGAGCCCAGGATATGGTCATGTGATACTGGTCAGCGGATACCTTGTTTTGACAGGTGTCAGTTGGTCAAAATATGGATGTCCAATATCAAAGATGTATGCTGTTTAAACTAGCATGGTACTGGTCACATTGACATACATGGAGGAGTGGACGTACTCATGTACGGATGGTCGATGACATCATGACTATAAAACCAAAATTTCTCGCATCGATGGGTTACCATATTTTCTTAACTATAGTGCTTCACGTGTGCGTGCGTTTGGCGCACGCAGAGCTGGCGTGCCCAATTCTTTCATTTCTTTCTGTCTTTCTAAAAGAGTGTTCATTAGTCTCATTTTGAACCTTAGAGCTTTTGAGCATTTCCTCTAAGTTATTCCAGTCTTTAATTGATCTGACTGTGAACGTTCGACCCCTTCAGCAGAGTTGTTGTATAGGGGACAGCGTAGGTTGAGTTACTGAAACGTGTATTTCTGGAGTGGACATGAGAATTCAGTTTAAGCATAGATTTCAGGTATTCAGGTGCTTTTCCAAGTGTTCTCTTTAGAATCAATGTGCACCTGTAGACGTACGTGTCTTGACAGAAAGGTAGATTTAGCGTATTGAACAAAGGCAATGGGCGTGAGCGTGGGTTTGCACCCAAGATGATCCTTGCAGCTCTTTTCTGCAGTCTAAAAGATAATGTTGTTCAAGTTTTCCTTAGATGTTGATGTACAGATGTTAGCACCATATAGGAGAGCTGGTTTGATGACAGCATTGCAGTATGTTTTCTCATGGTCTCTCTTTAAGTATGGACTGATATATTTCAGTAGACCAATTCTTTTTTACACGTTTTCAGCAATAGCATTACAGTGATTTTCAAAAGTTATATTAAGTCATCATCAATCTCTACCCCAAGGAATTTGTGTTATCTTACTCCTTCAATCTGTGAGCCATTCAAGGCAATGGTAAAATCAACATCTTGATGTTGATCTTACATTTTTTTTTCTTTTCATTGATTACAACTGTACCATTTTGTTCAGATTCACCCATTGCTGAATGTTCTCTAAGTCACCTTGAATGTTATTTTTTACTGAAGAAATATTATTCCATTTAGAGCAAAATGTTAACGTAGCGTTATCAGCATTAAATTAATATTGATGTAAAAGAATTTTGGGCATGTAATGGGATGTTGTTAATAAAGAGAAGAAAACGTATAGGTCCAATGTTGGTTCCTTGAGGGATTACCCTGGTTGATGGGTAATAGAGGAGATGTATGTATCCATCGATTAATTGGGTTTGATTAAACAACATTCTTTACTGCTTTTGTACTAATAACAAAAACGGTTTTTAAGACAAAGGAAAGAGGTGCAATGTAATTAGTGAAATTTAAAATGTTCAACTGACATTTAACGTCCTGACCAGAAGTCATCTTCATCTTCTTGAGGTGACTATTGCTCTGCTTGTCTAAACATCAGGCACATTAAACAGCAGTCGTCTGGACTAGTCTCCCACTCAATCCATTGATCAAAATTGTACCCTATGTAAAGGAATCCAGGTGTCATTCTGATCCCAAGTTGTGGATTCTGGATTCCAAACTCACAGGTTCCTCTGAAATGGATCCTGGATTACATTGAAATCCGTGAATTCTGGATTCCACGCAATGGATTCTGGATTTCAACGCCTCTGATTTGCTGGATTTCAGATTGCTTCACATCAGGCGAAAAATTCCAGCCAGAGTAGATAATATTATTATGTAGTGAAATGTTGTAATGGCTGTAAACGTGCTCAAAGCCAACAGGTCACAGCACTGAACCATGGATTTCTTCAAAACATAAGAAATTTCTGTAATATTGCAAGTTCTCAAGAAGGGAATGATGTATTTTAAACAACAGTTCTTAACAATATTATTGGCAAACAGTTATTGAGTGGTTAGATTCCTTTTCAATAACACGCTAATTTTACTATTACTATAGCCGCTTCTGTGTCTAAGATAAACAATAATTTTGTTGTTCTTTCCTCGTCGACCATGGGTTCTACCTAGTCAAGCATGATGTCCTCCAAAACTGGACATACCTTTTTATGAAAAATGTGTGGTCACCACCTCCATTTTTTTCATGGAGCTTTTAAATTATTGACTCCTGGGAGTGAGACTTGGCAAATTTTACTCTGTCTAAGGCCAGACAATTTTGCACGTCAACAGGGGGCATCCTAGAGGTGTGAATGGGTTAAGACCTGCTTTTGACTACTGTATGTACCAATTTAGCAGTCTTTAAAAATAATGCCTCTGGTAAAGAAAATGAGTAAAAAAAGAGTAAAAAATAATATTTCTGGCGCTAAATTTTTCTTAATGTTTCAGATTCTTCAAGCTGATGGTTCTAACCAGAGCGCTTGCATCAATGCTGCAACTTTGGCTCTAATTGATGCAGGGATACCCATGAAAGACTATGTGAGTGCTTGCACTGTGAGCTTTGTGAATGACAAACCGCTTATGGACATTAATTACTTGGAAGAGAGCTTTGGAGGTCCAAAGTTGAGCCTGGCATTGTTGCCAAAATCTGGAAATATTGTCATGTTTCAGATGGACTCCAGACTTCATGTGGATAATCTGGATAAGGTGTTAGACTTAGCCAAGAAAGGCTGTACAGATATACATGTATTGCAAAGACAGACCGTTCATGAGTTTTCCCAAGAGTACTTGCCTTCTCTTAATGGAAACTGAGATTACATCAGAAACTCCATTTATTTTATGTGTGGTAAAGGTCATTGCTATAATTCCTTAGTCGAAGTTGAAATTGAGATTACATTACAATAATGGACCTGATGTTGGTAGTGCTATTTTTATTGTGCTCCATGATCTTTTGCTTTTGTTGGTAAACAGCATTAGTTGTTTTGATCTTTGCTTTGTTATAGAATGATCCAAAATATGAATGTGCATGTATAAATGTTGAGTCCATAAAAAGAGAACATGTACGTGTAGTTTACTCCAGAACAGCCTCTGAGACCCGTTGCAAATAGTCTTGGCACCCACTCTCTTTTCGGGGAGTCAAGATGGCCTAGTGGTCATCAACCAGGCCTCCCATCTCTGAAACCCAGGTTCAACCCTGAGGTCGCACGTGGAGTGAGTTTCGGTCGATCTCAATCTGACTCCGAGGGTTTTTCTCCGGGTACTCCGATTTTCCTCCCTCCTCAAAATCGACTCCCATGCAGTCAATTACATCTAGCTGGGTCTGCGGTGCTCCGAGATCACACATGGATCGTATGGCGGCAGCCGTGCGGCGCCTTCACATGCATTCGATCCGATCCCGTTGAGCCGGTTGATCCTGAAAAGCTTCGACCAGAGATGTCTGCGGTCAATTTTTGACATCCACGAACATCACCGAGAACGAGGGCCTTACGGGCACAAGCATGACTAGCATTGAGGATATGCTGCTAAAATTTCAGCTACGCTGAGCAGACCATGTCTAGCGAATAATTGCTAAAGCGAATTGGCCTCTGGGCAGCGCAGTATTGGGGCCCCAAAGAAATAATCATCAGAACTGGATGACCCTCGCCTTTGACTCTTTGACTGAGATGCTTGGCGCCAAGAGATCCACCAACTATCAGGAGATTTTGAACAAAGAAGAAGAAGAGACATCGAGGAGAAACGGAGACTAAAGAAGCAGCGCGCGCCAACAGCGAAACCAGCAACAACCAACCAACTCCATCAAGGTTGACCTGCAGCCACTGTTGCCGATCTGTCTATCCCGAACACACACAGGCCTAACGACGATGACATAGATCCAGCAAGGAGCACGCGTATCTCAGTTGGCTAGTGCGTTGCTTTCGGATCAAGAGGTCCCCAGTTCGATCCTCGGTGACTTCAACAGAGGGATGGGGAGTAAAGAGCGGACCTTCGGGTTCGATCTCTGGGGTGCAGGGGTGGCGCAGTGGTAACGGCACTCGCCTCCCACCAATTTGGCCCGGGTTCGATTACTAGACTCAGCGTCATATGTGGGTTGACTTTGTTGGTTCTCTACTCTGCACCGAGAGGTTTTCTCCTGGTACTCCGGTTTCCCCTCTTCTCAATTACCGACATTTGACTTGATTTACTTTCATTGTTCATTTCAGTTTTAAGTGTCCCCAATTAGCGCTCCAGCGCTAGAACGACTAGACACTAAAATAAAGTTCCTTTCCTTTCGATTGGTACCAGCCTCGTAGCTGAAGAAACTGCTAACGAAAAACTAGATGCTTCTGTGAAGCATACACTGGGTTGCCTGTGGTACGTGCTACAGAAAATCAGAAGGCACTGAATTGTGTGGTATTGAAATACAGCATTCCAGTCTCTGAAGAATAACAAATAAAAGAGAAGCGAGAAATATTGGCTTCTGGGCTGACATGTTGATAATTTTCAAGTTCCCTCACAACTTCTTTTCACCACAAGTGTGCCCTCTGAGCATCTGAAAGCTTTGTAATACTAAACTTCACTGAAGTCAAGCCCTGTTTCGCGGGGTTAGTGTTAGGATGGGAGACCAAAACAATAAACCTCTCATAAAAAACAGAAACATCTGACCGAAAATACTATTAACGCTAACAAATGCGAACTCAGCAAGGTACAGATTCTGTTAGCTTGCTTTATGCAAAACAAATATTGATGAAAAAGCAAATAACTATTGATACACAGTTTTCAGAAAGAGCAGAAGGAAGTTTCCCGGACGGTCGATCGAGAATAAAATATTTACGACATGAAAACAACATTAATTTTGAACCGTGAATATAGAATATAAAAAGTTACGATCAGCGACAAACATTTTGGGAGATTTTTGCTACGTTCAAGT
This sequence comes from Montipora capricornis, assembly GCF_036669925.1. NCBI lineage: Eukaryota > Metazoa > Cnidaria > Anthozoa > Scleractinia > Acroporidae > Montipora > Montipora capricornis. The sequence continues at coordinate 6,621,207 of NC_090883.1, forward strand.
AAATTGCAAAATCGAAAGTGACATGGCCGGAATTCAGCTAGGCGTTTTGTGAGCCCACGTTCCTCGCCTCGTTCCTCGTTCCTCGTTGGGAGGAGGACAACCGCACTCACAAAACGGCTGGAAATCGAGCCTAGAATTCAGCGGGCGCCGTGGTTAAGTTACCGCGGCATGTTTACTCGCCAAACAGTGAAGCATCTGTGTCAAATGATGGCAAGATACCGGGTTTTTGTAAGTTTCTTTTTCTGTCAAGTGTTATAAAGTTTGACAATGAAATGAGCGAAGTCAAAACAAAGATCACAATCACCCAACTCTTGTTTACGCAAAGTCAAAATTTACTCTCCAAGACGCGTACGACGTTATTTATCACCAGGTAATTCCATCATTTTGGAAATAGCAGCTACTTTATTATTCATCTGCGTCACAAGTTTTCACTGATTTTGGGGCTCATTTTGTTGAAACTCAAGCACGCTTCCAACTGGCCTGTGAACCCTTCCTGCTTACAGAGCAATACTAAAAAACTTCTCCCATATCACATTTGAACCTTAAGCTCGAAAATTCAATACACAACTTGATATTATAATTCACAAAGGCAGAAAATACCACAGAATCCTTTTCCAGCGAAATATTTATTGAAACAAACAACATATTTGCTCTTAGAGGCGAAACCCTCTTCCTATTTCATTGCGTGCGTGAAGACAAGAAACTCAATCGTGTCAAATTACCATGTACTTCAGGTAAATATTACAGCTCACTTTGATTTCGTCTCGACGGGCGATTGTTGTCGAAGTCCAGTGCTCGTCGCTTTTGAGATTCCTGCCTATTTTATCCAACTGACTTTCCATTATTGAGCTCCATAAGGGTATATTTTGTTTAAGGATCCACTAAAACGCCATTCCCGTTACATGACTTTCGACGCCATTGCAGGCTAAGTTAATGATTCTACTGTGTCCACCAGAGAGATCTACGCAGTTTCACTACCCTCTCGATCCTAAGAAAATACTCGCAGAAGGCTCTATCCACAAAGACACAACTTACCAGGGAAGTGAAAGGCAAGACTTTTACCGACACGCAAAAAAAAAAACTAAAAAAAAGAAAACAAACTAACTAAACGCAGACCTCGACTGGGTTTGCCATGAGGCAACCCAGTAATAAAGTAACCCAGTAATAAAGTGACTTTACCTTTACTCTCAAACTCATCTAGTTGAGTCAATTGGACTGTCACATCCGCACACCAAGATCATAGACGTAATCACATTTGTATGGAATAGTGGAATCTACCCTGTATTCTTTCAACTGCTGAATGTGTGTCAAGTGATAAATTATTATATAGATACTGAGGAAATACTACGATTGTCCTTTTTCTAGAAAATCATGCGAGGATGTAGTTGGCGTGATGGTAAATAACACGATAACGGATCAGCCAATAAAAAGCAAGCTTTCCCTTCCTTGTAAGATACTCTTTGCGCTGTAATATGTGACTCAATTTGACTTTATCATGATTAGGTTTTCATGATTTTCATATCTAGTTTCATGTTACACAACAACATGCGTGTTTTAGCGGAAATGAGTAAAATAAGTTGTTTTTAATCTGGACATTTCATCAGTATCCGTGATATAATAAACAGAACATTACATGGCGGCTTGGGGAATATGAATTTTATCTTCTCGTGCTCATAGTATCTCTCACTCGTTCGCTGCGGTTACTTGTCGGCCGTCGGTCGGTTTGGAGAGCTATCCTTCCAAATTACAGGTTTTTAGTTGATACAAAGTAACAGAGGTATCAGGGAAAGAGCCGGGGGGGGGGGGGGAGGGGGTTCTCGATCACATTTTAAGTCACAGAAATGAAAATTGCCGCTTCACATTTCTTGGGAAATAGAGAGAGATTTAGCATTTTGTTTGTGGGGAACGCCAAACGTCAGGCTGTAATTTACGTTTTGCCAAAAATCAAAAAAAAGATGTCGATAAACTTCAATAAAGAGAGAGACAACTTTGAATAAGGGAATTTTAATGCTTTTATAGCAAGCAGCAGCCTGTCACTTTCTGTTTGCCTTTTCACGGAAAAAAACGGGCAATTCACGTTTCACAAAGACATAGGTTTCCTTTAATTCCTCTTTTGCGTAAACAATGTCTAAGCTTTGTTTGAAAATTACAGTCAAAACACTGCCTCGTTGTTGTCCTTACCATGTGATCATTTTGGCCTTTGTGAAAAGGGAACCCACAATAGTTCTCGATCTTTGTTTATCGTTCGCAACTGCACAGGCATTAATTTTCATTGGCAATATGATAAAAGGGAAATATTGACATAAGCGTGGGTGATTTTTGAACAAGGCGTCATTTTCCCATGAGAAGTACGTTTTTTAGTGTTTGTAATGCACGATGATCGTGATATTTTGTGACGAGGGTTTAAGGAGGCTCGAAAGGGTTTTCAGCTGAGAGCGCACGCGTAAGCCACACAACCATTTTCCAGATCGCAGCTCTGGGAACGAAAATGCTGCTCAAGTCAGCTCATGATTCAAAACGGGTCACCGAAAATAAACAAATACCGCTGATTTCGCTCACCTTTCTTCTAATTCTTATATATGTGGAAAAGACATCTCCTATTCACGAAAACTTCGAAAGTTTTTCACAAACGGTTCAACCCATAAGCTGCTGAATATGGAATATGTTTATTAGTGTGCAAAAAGGAGAAACTATTTCGTGGCTAGTCTGTTATGTCACTTAATTTCACTTCAGTGAGGTGTCGTTCGACATCCCCTCTATTGTTTCGTATTTTGAAGTTTCTTGTGTGTTAAGTGGAGTTTTGTAAAACCCCATCCCTTAGAAACTGACACTTTCCCACACCTGAAAAATTGACAATTTTGTGCAAGTGATCAACTTGGCTCACCTTGCCAGCAGAGCCTTTCTTAACTCGACGAGAAAGAAAGTACTCTGCAGCAATCGTGTTAAGGTGGCTCCCTATAGTATTTACGAATACCCTCACTGCAGGGCACGAGTTACAAAAGGTAACCTAATTAATTTCTCTCAAAGTTTTCCCTGTAGAGATTTACCAGTATTGGTACGGATATAAAAAGGCTTATTTTTTGAAAAGCCTTAAATAACAATGACCACAACCAGGTGTTCTGAGCCCGCGAGACTGAGCACCCTAAGCAAACCATTGTTTTAACGAAAACCGCTGGTTAGAGCAACCTGGTTCTGGTCATTGCTGTCTAAAGTCTTTCTTATTTTTTGGGTGTCAATTTTTGGATTCTAGCCATTACCATGGCAACATCACATCTTATGAAAGGCAGATATATTCCTATTTTTGGCCTAAATATTCTGTGAATTTCTTTTATTTTTTGCCACATTATGGCAATGATATTGCCTGTCATTTTGAAGTGGTCAAAAGTCGAGGTCGTTCAGATGGTTTTGCCAAATGTAATTAATCCGCTTCAATCCTGTTCATTTATGTCCATCTATGCTTCTCGTGCAGTATTTCTTTCATTCTACATTCTGACTACACTGACACGAGAGATTCAATGTGAAAGTTTATTTAGGATGCGTCAGTCAGTCATCTGATAAAATTGATCTAAAATAGTGTACAGCCTAACGAATAACAATGTATTATGTTACAAGAAAAGAGAAATAGTGCTACGCCAGATACGAAAAACCACTAAAAACCACCCTTTAGAAGTGGCCAAAAAAATTGCGGAAACGTATTCCTCATCTAATGCAGCAGCACATGACCCCGAGGAAAGGGTACAACTACATAAGCCCAAGACATTATACAATATACAAATGCAAGCGAAAAAGAAAAACGAGCGAAGAGGACGACTTACTGACCTAGAATGATTCAAATCTCCCGCCAAAGCCCCAAATACCTCTTGAACAACCCCCACAACCACCCGCGAACCTCAAAATCGTGCCGTCAGAATATTAATTTCTGACTAATTCATTCACGCCATTCAAACGTCAGAAATTACTTTTTTGGGGCATTTTGGGGATATAAAAAGGAAAGAAAAGCAACTTATTAAGAGTCTAGTCGTTCTAGCCCTGGAACACTAATTGGGGACACTGTAAACTGAAATTAACAATTAACGCAAATCAAGGCAAGTTTTCAGGTGATGGGAAAACCGGAGGTGCAGAGTAGAGAACAAACAAACTCAACCCACATATGACGCCGTTCTTACATGAATGACCACCAAATGGGGAAGCTGAAACACTCGAATCTGCACTTCGAGGCTTAACATCAGAGCTATATCACACATAGGCTGTTGTAAATAGCACCACTGTCCACTTTGGGTACTTGGAGTATGACTGTGCAGGTGATTTCGTTCCTTAAGAACTCGCACGACTTGGTATGCCGAACACGCGGGGCTTCATTCTGCATTCTTGTCACTGTGCACGCATTGATGCTGCTTACGGTTGTGTTTGGGTCACCACGAGAGTGAGACCGCAAGCAACAAGGCGATGAAGATCGCCCATGTGTTCTGCATCTGCTGGTAAATGAAAACAGATGGAAGCGGGTTTGAAAGCTTTACATTTGCACATGAACTCACCACATTCCTTTATAACTACAATTTGAGGGGTGACTACTGTCTCACTTGCAACAGGAAGGCGGCTTTTGTGGTTTCCACTGAGAGAGAAGAGAAGTCTACCAAGTCCCATTCTCAGACGTGTAAACTATTTGATCCTTTTCACCGCCATTCAATTAAAAAAAGGAACATTACTTGGGAAATGGGGATTCAAACCGCTCAGTCCTAATCGCCTTGACTCTATCACAGCCCATAGCTAAGGATTCGAGACAGAAAATTATTAGTCGGATCATGGACCTCGCCGGCTCATGCATTTGCTCTAGTGAAAGGACTCAATAAATGAAAGAAATGTATATACTTGAAGTGCAGGTTGTCGACGAAAAGTAAAAGTGACCCTTGCACTTAACTGGACAAGTGTGTGGCTTCATAACTCAGGTAGTAGAACATTGCACCGGCATCGCAGAGCCCCTTGAAGCCGCCTGAATTTTTGAGGTGTCTGGAAAGAGACACTTTGCTTAAATTGTCCAGTTAAGTGAGAGGATCACTTCTACAATTTCGTTTATGACCCGCACTTCAAATATATACATTTCTTTCATTCATAATGTTTCTCAAATTAGACTTAATTGTAGATTCGTTCCGGCTTTATCTCAAACTTTACAAGATGACACCCAGCGAGCAGAGCCTTTCATTTGTCATTAGCTATAGGGCGTTTTAGCAAAGACGACGGGTACGGCTACGGCAACGCCACAAAGCGAGAATATTATTGGTTGAAAAAGGAAAAATGCTCTTGCTGCACGTGCAACACGAATTTCTGTGCATTTCTTTGCCGTACTCCACGAACAAACAACGTGAAATCACCGACAAGGTGAGCATATAACAATGAAAAAGGCATTTTCAGTTTTGACTTTTAAACCGTTCGTATATATCCATCCATTTACAATGATAGACTTAACTGATTAGTTAAGTTTCTACCCCATATGAACCATGTGAGCGTTAGCCCTACTGATGGAAATGGGCCCACACAAGGACAGAGAAAAACTCTGACCAGGGTGGGAATTGAACCAACAACCTTCGGTTTGGATCACCGCTGCTCTGCCGACTGAGCTACAAGGTCAGACGGGGGCAGGCAATGGGAACTGAAGATGTTAAAGTCACGGTAATTAATCAGTTAAGTCTGTTCATATATAAGTGCTACACAGCCAACGTTTGCAAAAAGGTAATCCTTCCTTGTACATTTACAAGGATAGTTCGCCTGTATCGTACAATGTGAACAAGACGGATTAATCGCGAAATACTTGCGATAGCGCTAAGTTATATTTTGGATTAACGTTTTCGTTGCTGTAACCGTTGTCTATGCTAAAACTCCCTTTTTCCTTTACTGAGGAGGAGAAAAGGAGGCTCTGCCTGAATCGCATCAACTCTTTGAAGCCGCTGCAGCCCGAACTTCTGGACTAGTCAATCCTGTTTTCTCTCGTCAAACCGGTTTTTCCAGTGCGAGCATCCGTTTAGTGATAAAGCCGATGGTTATAATTGAGCCCGCTGTACCATTAAAAACCAAGATGGCGGGCGAGATCTTGCAAATTAGGCTTGTGTTCGACACTGTTTCCTGGCAACATGAAGCGCATACTCAATAAAGATCTTACTCGATTCATGCAAAGTCTTTCTCGAGAACGCCAAAGGAAAGGCTCTGCTAGCAAGGTGACAAGATGGCAACCAGCCAACAAGAATGAAATTATACGTATATTACTGAAATCATCATACAGTCCGGGCCACTTTAAAACTAAACAAGATAGGAACAGAGCATCAGTAATTGACGCCCTTGGGCTAATGCAGGCTAATCAATCATGTATCACCAAACAGGGCGGATAAATCATTCTTTTTCACCTCTTTCGAACAAATTTCCAAGAGAAAAATAAAATATTATCCTACAAGTCTTAAAAAGTTTGATACAGCTGTCTTGATATTGCACTTTAGAAAATGCTAAAACAGTTGATAGCGTTCAACGCACGCGCTAATTGGCTACTCGAACTCCGGATATCCTTTGCCGTTCACCTCCGAGCAATTCGCGCGGAATTTGCGCCCGAAAATGTTTTAATCTTTGCAGGAACAAATAAGTTAAAATCCTCTTTTAGTGCTATATTATCTCACTGTTTAGTGTGTACTAAAACAACTATTCACCTCAGAGTCGGTGGCCGCTTCGCGGCTCGGTAAATATCCACCATTAGTATATACTAAAACAGAGGATAGCGTTAAACTTGCGCGCTGATTGGCTCGTCAAACTCCGAATATCCTGTGCTATTTACCTCCTGGCAACTCGGGAAAAAATGGCGTCCCGATTTGCATCCCTGACAAGTGAAGAAAACATCCAAATTATTTTTTTGTCCTGTATATTATCTCACTGTTTTAGTATATACACCTCCACCTCCACCTCCACTTCGGTGAATAGTTGTTAATCATCCCGAGGCTGTTCAAAATGAAGGCTTTTTTTCCATGTTTTCAGAGTCAAGATACGCGGTCCCATTACGAAGCGACCCGACAAAACTATTCACTGGCTATTTTTTGATTCTACGACATCGCTCCACCACTCATTAGTTTGCGGTACAAAAACCGGCAATTTTTTGCGGGGTAGAACTAAAGGGTAAAGGCACTGTTACACTGTGAAATGTTTCGTGCAACTTGTCTCGAAATGTTTTGGCGACATTGTGGCGGGACAAGTTGCACGAAACATTTTACAGTCACATACCTTGCAACGGCCAAAATCGTTGCGACATAAGTTGCACGAAATGTGGAACTTAATTCTACTTTCGGCAACGGCTCTTGCAACTTGTCTCGCAACGATTTTGGCCGTTGCAGGGTATGTTACACCGACTGTGAAATGTTTCGTGCAACTTGTCCCGCCACAATGTCGCCAAAACATTGGGAGACAAGTTGAACGAAACATTTCACGGTTTAACAGCGCCTTAAACATCCAAAGGTCATTAGCGGGTTGAAGCTTGGTCACACCCATTGTATTGAATGTTAAAACTGTTCTCCTCACTGTCTGAGGAATAGCATGCTGCTTAGCGTCCCTGCGACACCAGGAGGAACGACAAACGGAGTGGCAATACTCTCAGTTATTTCAAGATGCAAAGGCAGCGCTCGTTTGGCTTGTCAATTTAAAATTAAGCAAAAGCATCTTTCCAGGAGCCTGCTACTCTTCCTGCTGCGAGTTTTGGTCGCGAGAAGAACCCAGCTCTTCATGTCACTAGATATATGATCGCAGCTTTCATATTCCTTTCTTACTTTATCCACTGACGACTTCCTGCTTGAAATGTTTGCATGTTTCAAAACTTGTAAATGGAACACACATTTCTATCAGAAAGTTTCCAACGGGGCCGGGGTCGCGGTCGGGGTTGGGTCAGGGTACCTTTTCTTTTCCAAATTTTTTTGTTTTAATTTTTGTCGTTTTTCTCCTGTTCGGCATCTTTCCTTCATTTATGGCGGAAATTAGTCCAAAAAATAGGGAACATACGGAAGCTACGAAAGGGACATCTTTGTTTGTTTTTCGAATTAAGAGAATTTCTGACTGAAATTGAAGTTTTTGTGGGGAATATGCGCTTACTCCTACAGACACTGAAGACTCGCTAAGCTCCACACTTTAAAATCTCAATGTCATAATCCACGATGCTCGTCACGCAGTCACGCAACGTTCTCATTTATTTGCTTGTTTGTTGCTAATACACCTTATTCCAAAAATGCCTCCATTTAAATATTCTTTTGTTTTTTTTTTCAAATAAGCCCTTGATGTTTCGTTCTTAAGCTTAAAATTCAAAAGAATATTTTATCTTGAACGAGGCAACAAGGGCCAATTTGTATCCGCATAAATCAGCGGCCATTTTGGAATAAGGTGTATGATGTTTCTTCAGTTTCTTCAGTTTTATTACTCGTTGTTGTCTGACTTTACCACAAACGGGTTGTAGTAAAGTTAGAGTCGCATGGGAAATTGTCAGCCAATTCTATTGGGACGTCAAGGGATCGAATCCAATTTTACGATAAAAAACACAACAACATTGACAACAATCTTGCGAAAAGAAGCAAATGAGACCGTTGCGTGACGACCATAGTGGAACTGTGCTTATGTTTTGTTTTAATTTAATTTAATTGCGGAGAAGGTTTTTACGAAGTGAACTTTGACATGTGGCTTTAAAATGTGGAGCTCAGCGAGTCTTCAGTGTCTCTAGGAGTTAGCCGTATATTCCTCGCAAAAATTCCCTTAATTTCGAAAAACAAATACGTTCCTTTCGTAGCTTTCGTATGTTCCATATTTTTTGGGCTAATTTCCACCATAAACGAAAGAAAGATGCCGAACATTCGAAAATAACAGTACAGGAGAACAACGACAAAAATAGACGTAATGGGCCAACTCAATGTTGTACCCAATTCAAATCTCCGGGGACTAAGATTCTTTGTGTATTGTATTTGCATGATAATGTAGCATTCATATTTAAATGATCTGGAAATACCTGGAACAAAACGTTTTATTCCCAAAGGGTTTGAATTGGGTACAACATTGAGTTAGCCGATTAGGTCTATTGAAACAAAAAAATGTGGAAAAAAAACAGACACCCCGACCCCGACCCAGACCCCGGCCCCGGCCCCGCGTTTTGGCTACTAACGGAAAACTGGACTACCGGTACCCTTTCAGAAGTATCGCTGCTCCCGGAAATTTTCCAGTGGAACGAACCAAAGAGTCATGTTCCATTTACAAACCAACTGCAATTTCCGGAAATGTTTTCTAAATGGTAAACAACCAATGTGTCCCCAAGTACAATAAATAACCCGCCGAGGATTTTCTTCCCGCAATGATAAATATTTCAAGTGCCCCAATCACCGGTGTCAACCCAGAAAGGGCGCCAATCCCCAACAAACTTCTCACATGACTTCCGTCAGCCAATGAAATTCTTTACTGTGGTTGAGCAAGATGGCGGACTGCTTGAAGCTTCTTACGTGCGTTGAGGTGCAGCCAAGTCCAACTGTTTACATTATTTTTAGTGCAAATGCTTTTTAACCAATGCCTAAGTTTACAATTTTTGGAAGTATTCTATTGGTGGCAATTTTAAGTTCCTGGGCGAGGTGACAATCAAAGAAATCCGCGGCAAGTTTTGTGTACTCTATCAACTCTGCTCTGATCCGTGCCGAGCTAGAGCTCAGCTAAGGCCAGGGGAATTTGATATCCTGTCAAACTGTATTCACCGGATATTTGATGGAAAGTCAGTTTAAATGGTTGTTCAACAGCTATTGGACGAGGTAAGGAATTTATGTGTCCTGTTAATCAGTATGATTCAGCATGTAACGGGCTCAGGTTCGAGTGAAATCATTTCCCATCTATTGAATTGTTGTAGCCTCCGCTTGTACAAGCGTGCTTCCATGGCGATGCAACAGAGGTGCGAACGTTAATAAGCAGAAAAGAAGATGTAAACCTTCAGGTAAGCTTAACTATCAAAGTTTGCATTTTCTGAGAGCTTGTCAGCTTTTAGTGGTTTGAGGTAAAGTTTCTTGTCAAAACAAGTGCCATTACCAGACGTGCATTTAAAGTGTAACATTTATCAACTGTACTTCTTGCGACTGAGAAACGCAAGATTTTGGATGGGTATAGTAATTTGGCTATTATTGTACACTTTCTTCTAAAATCAGGTGGTACCTAATAAATTCAGTTGATAAAGAAAAAACAATTGTAAACGATAAGTCAGAAAGTTGTTTCCCCCGGATGCTACAAATTTTTGTGTATATTTTTTTCATCCTTCCACAACGTACTTTTACGACTTTTCTAATTTCATGTCAGAGCACTATGCATGATGACATTCCAGCTATCACATTCTAGACATGACTAAACAAGCTTTCAGAGCAAAAATTTCAATTCAAAACAATTCTTGCTTTAAAATTACATATCCTGAGTGATGGAATGTGTTTGGAAAAAAAAAAAGGTTGCAAGCTAAGGGTACATGTGCATCATAGAGATACATGAAAGGAAAAAAAACAACATTGATACTTGATCAACCAAGTGAGTTGGTCCAATAATAAGTTTGTTAGGGGGTTGCTGTTTCTGACATCCAGAGCTAATTTTTAAGTAATTGAGATGTACAACCTGTTCCTTTGTTGTTGTGTTTACTTCAGTCTTCGACACTTACTTTCTTACTAATTTAAATGGAGGTTTGTAAAAACGTCAATTTTGTGTTCCATGTGTGTAAAATGGGTTTGACATACCAACGCGACTATGGCGTTCTAGTAACCTTCAGAGTTTTGTCTTGACAAGCATATCTTTAAGTGATCTTCCTTTTCTATAAGAGATCAAGGGAGATTCCTTGAATATATCTCTGAGATTAGGTTGGTTTTGAATTAAATGCCAATTATGAAATGATATATGAAATGGATCATATATGAACTGCGGATATGAAATCAAGTGAAGCTATGATCCTCGCAGTTATGAACGCAATTTTTGCAAATGCTTAAAGAAGCCTGAAAAATTCAGGATTTCAACGGGTGTGAACCCGTGACCTAGCAATACCGGTGCAACGCTCTAACCAAGTGAGCTATGAAGCCACTGACGTTAGGAGCTGGTCACTTGTGGGTTTCAATGTTCGTGTGAGGAATGAATCAACAATGAAATGGTGCATGAAATGTATCATCTATGAACTGCGGATATGAAATCAAGTGAAGCTATGATCCTCGCAGTTATGAACGTAATTTTGGCAATTGCGTAAAGAAGCCTGAAAAATTCTTTACGCAATCTGTTTTGTGGTTTGTACCAATATATTTTTAACAGAGAAATAAATGACAGCAAAGAGATGCAACATTGTTATTTTTTAATCGTGTTTGCGGTGACTATGTTATGTTACTAGTCGCTTTCTTTGTTGCAAATCAAATCTTTCCTCAAAATATTAGTGGAACAAAAATTCTGATTGCCCAATCGGGCAAGTCTTAGAGTTGTTTTACTTGCCCACGAATATATTTCGCTTGCCGGGCAATCAGGCAAGCATTAGTGTTGAACACCGTACTTTACAGTAGTTTAAAAACAAGATTTCTAAGGAATAAACAATATTATGATAACTCAAAATACGAAAAATAATCATTGTGGAAATAAATGTAATGGGTGCCAGAGCCTTGCATTCTTAAACTTTAGCCAGGTTTGAAAAATGCATTACATTTTCTCAAACATACAGGCTTTTGCAATTGTTGAAGACTTTTTTATTGCATAATGTACTTGAATGGTTTTAATGTAAACTAATATTATGAAAGTGGTCATTAAAATTTTAACAGACTGGCCAAACTTCTAGCAAAAGAGAATTGACAAACTTGAGGCTCTGATGTTATGGGATTATTCTTTCAGTCTTGTGCAGGGTTGTCATTAAGTTTTGAAGCAGGTGTAACACTCAAGATTTCACCCGTAACATGTAAATACATGGCCAAAGGCTATTTTAAAGGAAGGCCCAAAGGGCGTGAGCCCCTAGAGGGGTCTGACCAGAAATGCTCTACCAGAAAATTCTTCAAATGAGACCCTCGGAAATGCATTTTCCAGCCCTCTGAGGTACATTCAATCAAAAAGTGATGAACATAAAACAGAGCAAAAAGATAAACTTTACAATGAATAAAGATATTAATTTTACTAACCATGTGGAAATGGTCAGCGGAATCCCATTTATATCAAGTATGGTGCATTTATAATGATTTTGTTGCTGAAAATGGCGTTGGAATCCAACAACGATCGATCGAAAAATGTTTGGATATTTACCAAAAACACGTCTTAGAATCAGGAACACAGACAACACATGGCAATAATTATATTTTCTTTAGAAGGTAAATGTTTATAAAATATTAATAAATTTCAATTTGTTTTGCTCCATGAATTTTCATTTTGCGGCAACCATCACCCGTAACATTGACTGGGCTCAGCCGTAACAGGTGTTACGGGTTACGGCACCTAATGACAGCCCTGCTTTGTTATTAATATTAATATTATTTATTGTTGTTGTCTAGGCTTTTTCAATGACATTGAAGTAGTATTGTATTCCTTGATGTTAATATTTAACAATTAGATTATTCGCTCTCAATTTCTATGAGGTGATAGTTGATTTGGCTGAATGTGCGCATGAGTGCATCAGCTTTTTCAATAATTTCAACTTTTTTTAAAGTCAAGAAACCGTAAATGTCCTTCGTTTAGACTTTTCAGAAATTTTATTACCATTTGCATCCAAATTTTCCTCCAAAACTTTGGAAAAACGAAGAAAACGTCATTATTTCCAAGACTACCTCCAGCCACTGCACACTAATGGCTGACAGTGTTCAATGGCTCAGCCAATCAGATTACAGCATTTGCATTCTGTTCTTTTGTTTATTCACCAGAAAAAATTCCTTCACAATAATAGACGAGTGATGTTTCACCTGGGATACACACCGTGTGTGCATTCATTCATGCAATTACCAGCATTTTAATATTAAATTCCCCCAAAAACTTACCTTTCCTGATTGGTGAAAATGTAAGGGCAGATGAAAGATGTTTTTTTTTCATTCCCTTTCCCAAAGAGTAGCAATTTTATTGCATTACATGTATTTTATAATAGGATGAAGAGAGAAGAACTGCTTTGCATGCAGCTGCACATTGTGGGGAGAGTGAGTGCATCAGTATTCTTATCGCTAATGGTGAGTGCCTAATAATATTTTTGGTAAAAGCTGTTTAAATTGATTCAGAGAGAAACAGTTCCAGACAGGAATACAGAGAATTATTTTTTCCAAAAATTGTTGCTAGAAATCAAGGGTGTGGCTTATCTGCGGGAACGTTTGGAAAAGGTGTCCTGAATTTCAGCGACAGTTTCCGTTAACTGACACATTTATGGAAAGTATGTAAATGAATATTACACAAACCTACAAGGGAGTACTGGTTATTGCTTCAGTAAGTTTCTTGGCTCTTAAAAGAGCCGTGGTTCATGTTAGAGTAATCTTTAATATTACAGCGCTTACAGTTGTCACCCCTAAAAGTGTTAAATCGTCTTTGTTAACAGTTCCTTTAAGCTGCAGTGTATAGTCGCTTTTCTCCAACAGGGAAGCATCACACTGCACGGAATTTCCATTTCCCTGCTAACCTGTTTGCAGCGTCAATGACGGCCTGTAACTTCAACAGTAATGGATTTTCCACGAGCAAGAAAATACCATGCTATTCTCAAGTATTTGGTGGTAGATGGCCCACTGTTTCTTCGCCGTTTAGCACTTTGATAACAAATTTGTCGAACAAATGGTCTTATGTCAACTACTGACGGACAAAATAATAAAGACCCTGTTACACTGGGCAATGTTTCATGCAGCTTATCACTTTGTGTAAACTCTTAAAACATTACGCTGCTTCCGGTGTCCAGTTTTCCATTTTCATGTCCGATCTAATGCCTGGTTACAAAGCTTCAAATGTTCTGTTCACGTTTTTGTTGTAATGCAAATAACTATGGAAAAACTGTGTTGAATCAAGAAATTCCTGTCAACAAATACCAAAAAAAGATCAATCTCTTGTCAAAGTTGGTAGAAACAATGTTCATTATATTAAAGTGCTAAAATTGTGGGTAAGACTTTCACGTATTTTCCGTTTCAATGTTAATAGTTATTTTTTACGTTTGATGAACAGTGGATGATGAAGAAGACTTTTGAAGAATTTGAGCTGCTAAATACAGGGTGTGGCTTAAATCTGGGGGTTTTTACGGTACTCTTTTTAGGAAATAGAATTCCAATTTTTTTATAAATACAGTAGCTCTGTAGCATTGTCCTCATTCTGTCTCCCATAAATACAATACAATACAATACAAACTTAATTGACCACTCCCTAAAGGGGCTTTTCAGGGCCAATGAAACACAGTTGACAGAACAACGGAACAGAACGATAATTTAACAACAACAACAACTGTTAAGAATTCCAACCGGCCAGGGAAGTTGAACCAGGGACTTATTAACCAGGAACAAATTCAACGAGTGGTCAGAGCGGGTCTTGAACCCGGAATCTCCCAATCTCAAGGCAAGCCCCCTAACCACTGGGCTACACTGCCTCCACTGCCTCCAATAAACAGTTTGATAGTTTAAAAGTAACGCACGCTGGCAGCGGAGTTTAACAGTCCCCTCCTGATCGACTGGGGGCATCCTAGGGCGTTTAAGGTGTCAGTTGAAATGGGTTATCATAATAAAATTTTTGTGGTTGTAGGAGCCAGAGTAAACACCAAAGACAACAAATGGATGACCCCTCTTCACCGCGCATGTGCGTCAGGCAGTGTGGTAAGAATGATATTTTTCTTATTGTGAAGTGTAATCTCTTCACCTGGCAAACACTCTTCTTTGCCAATGTTTTTTTCAAAATTCCTCTTTTGTTAAAAGTGAGCTTACAATCATGTACAGTGCAGACCAGAAATATGCGTCCCAAAAAACGCGTGCGAAACGAGCATACGAAAATTGCGCACACGCGCATCAAAAACGCGCATTCATTAAAGATAATTAGTATGTATGAGTTGGCCCATTGTCTTTTCATTGTTTAAGTTTTATGTCCACAGTGAAGTGTTTGACAAAATTTCAAATAACGCGTGCTTCCCAGTGAAATTCGAGTCAACAATGCACTCGCTTCTGCTTCACATTTAATTTCAGACATTTGAAAAGTACTTTCACTTCTCACTCCATCAACAAATGACATAATGAGGAGAATAAATATTTTCCTGTGATTAAAACGTAAAACAGGACTAGTTTCAATTTGAAAGACATCGGTTTTGCCAACAGAAATCGACAGTCAGTAAAGTTAGTCGATCAACAACAAATATCGCTAAGAGCAAGACTTGGACGAACGGCAGAGTGAAATGCAGTAAAATCAACGAAATAAGGAGTATATTCATTTGCAAACAAAACTTACGTCCGCCATCTGTAATACCGGTACTTTCTCGAATATTTCAAAATAATTTTTGTAATGCGTGCGTGACATTCAAAAGGCGTCTCGGCATTGTGTCCTTTTGCGAATTGAAGCTGTATTACTTCAGCAAGATTCATTGGAATGCGCTCGGAGTTGAAAAATCTCCCCTTTAAGATATCTTCTGCACCAATTTCTTTCTTTAGTTAAGCTTTACGGAGGAGAATTAACGCGGGGTTGGCTGGAAGCATACGGAGTGAAACCCTGTGTGACAAAAAACGCCGAATTCATTCAAAGATACATGCGACTTTCAGTTGCCGGCTGTTTTATTTTCTTTCAGTTACTCATGAATGCAAAATATTGTTTGTTCAAATTGATGGTTTTAAGGCAGTGAAATTAAAACAAATCTTTATGGTAGATTAAAACAATTTGTTAAACATTACGTAATACTACAACGAAATGAAGAGAGCAGTGCAATTATGGCTCAATCGTAGAATATTAGGGTACTAATCCACGAAGATTTCTACCTGTATTTTACGATTTAAGTCTCTGATTTTATACTCGTATAAATAGTCCCTTTTGCGTATTATGTACGCCGCGGCCAGAGTAAGCCACGGCTTATTTTCTCTCCTATAA
Organism: Montipora capricornis; assembly: GCF_036669925.1. Taxonomy (NCBI): domain Eukaryota; kingdom Metazoa; phylum Cnidaria; class Anthozoa; order Scleractinia; family Acroporidae; genus Montipora; species Montipora capricornis. The sequence continues at coordinate 6,637,254 of NC_090883.1, forward strand.
ACGGCCCTAATGTCGTCTTCTTTTGTTTGAGAGCCTGGAACCAAATGTTTACTTGTCGGAGACTCAAAGCAGTTATCTCATGACGACTTCTGTGGTGCCATTCTCAGTACTTGACGTTCGCGAAAAACTTGAGATGTTACAAAAACTCCTCAGTAGCACTGTTTTCTTTTTTTCCCGAAATTCTTAAGCTCGACAAATTTTCGGCAAAGCTTTTTTATTGCGAAGAATTGGCGGAAAGGTCAGAAGCTACGTCTACATGATTATTTTCTCCGTTGTCTGGCATTTTCTATGACAACGATCCAAACTGCAGTTTCGGCAACAGAAAGGTCAAAATAACTTAACTATCAGTGGTCAGCTGCAGGATGACAACAGAGTTTTATTATTTTTCATTCAGTGAATGTTGAAAGAATTTAAAACTTTCTAGGTTTGTTTCGAAAACTCACAATGATCAGTTGACACCGCTCTTCAATTCAAATGTTCTGGTAAGTTGATCACAGAAATTAAATATTCATTTTATCGTCTGTCTATTGTTTCGTGGAACAATGAACATCACATCTACGATACGAGTTTGCATAACAAAAGTTAACGCCCACGTCGCCAGTGGAGGGTAGGTGCTCAGGAAGCCTGGGGGCTGCAACCGCAGTCACATCCCTAAGGCGCTAGAACACCCGACTGGCCTGCCCAACCCGCAACCAAGCCACGAGCCCCCCGCGCCAGGCCCCCCTAAGGCACCCGTCACACTTGAGCCAGATAGCTCAGTGGAATAATAATAATAATATAATAATAATAATAATAATAATAATAATAATAATAATAATAACACAAAAAAAAAGAGCACAAAAAAAAGAAAGGAGGGGAGAGGGAGGGAACGCCGAGAACCACTAAACTCCTACACCGACTCACAACGCTACGCCAACAAACACGCTGCAAGCACATTGGACAACGCATGCACTACGCAGGAATACCGCTGAACCATGTCAGCCCCAGGGCTCCCCCAACCTAAAGAGTGCTGCAAACGCTACAAAAACGCATAACAACGCTAACAAACGCCTGCAAAACGCTACTGACCGGACTAGCTCCCGGTCGTGAACCACGTAACTATAACAAACGCTGCAGAACGCACCAAAACGCTGAACAACGCTACCAGACGGCCAAGACACTAACAACCGCCTGCAAAACACTACTGACCAGACTAGCTCCTAGTCGTTAACTATGTTAAATTTTATTTAACTATATAAAAAACGCGCATTTAAAAACGCGTGTGCGCATATTTCTGGTCTGCACTGTAACATACAGTAGTTTGATCAATGTACTGAGACATATAGCTTGGTATTTTCCTTAGATGACACAAATTGAGGTTCAACTGCAATAGTACGTGTATTAGAGTACTGATTTAGTTAGGCTTTCATCATTTTTCATACTTTAAAATAATTATTATTGAAATTATATTTTCATGGTAGTGTACAATATAATATCACAAGTTAAGGTTCATAGCTTTTTAATTTTTAGGAGTGTGTCAAGGCATTGATAAAAAGTTCTGCAGATGTCAATGCAAGGGATAAGAACTGGCAAACACCCCTTCATGTTGCAGCAGGCAATAATCACTTAAGATGTGCAGGTCAGTGTTGTTATTAGTAATGTAAATTTTGTGAATGCTTATGTGCCAGTTGTGTTTAGCGGCATTGTCAAGTTGGTGTATGTAACATAATTTCCCGCACTTGTCTGCTCTAGGGCGTAACCGAAACATTATAGTTGTGTAGTGGAGAAAGGGTGTTTGTGGAGCATGATTTTTTAGCGATTATTTCCCCTTCCACCCCCAGGAGTTTCAATAAAAGCCAGTTACTGACGATTACCACTGTCTGTTTAGCCAACAAGCAGACTCTCATGTTTGGGTTCACACTTTGATCACAGCCACCCATTCCACTATTGTCAGCCACAAGTGTGGATAAAGTTATTAGAGACCTTTAGCACCGAACTTTTCGGGGAAAACTGCAAACTGCTCTTTGCAGTTAGTCATTTCCCATTAGAGGTTAGCTCGATTTTGAACTTTAGCAAGCTCTTCCTGTTGTGCACATTGGCACCGCCATCTTGGATTTTTCATTGCTACAACTGCTCTCAAATCAAACAGCTCAAATTCTCCCATGACTTATATTTGATGTTCAAAATTGTTCCCAATAGATAGCAAACAGATGTAACAACATGACTGATATGGTCAAACTGGTCTGATTGATCTCTGGCTATAAAACGCTCCCGTAAATCACTTACCCCCAGAATGGTGTCTTGAAGTTGAAACTCAAACCACTGACTGCAAACGTGATGGCAAGGACAAGATCACATGATTTCTCAGGGCTTGAAATTAACTTTTTTGCTCAGATGCCAGCTGGCTACTAATGGGGAAAATTTGGTCGCCAGATCATAAATTTTGGATGCAAGGAAGTCATAATTATGTAAATAGCAAAAAAAAAAAAAAAAAACGAGAAAGATCTCGAAACCCATTGTTGTTTTCAGCTTTGTCTTTAGTTTGGTGATGGTGTTCTTTAAGGTTATTTGAAATGGAGCGAAGCACAGCCCCTCTTTTCCATAGCTAGGCAAACATGGGTCCTTTATCCTTGCTTTTCACCTCTTCAAAATGGAGTTCTTTATTCTCCTACAGCTTGTGTGGCAAGCAACTTACCTTTCTCGCGAGTAAACGCCATACTACAATTGGTCGGCCTAGGCCCCCACACAACCACAATGCTTGTACCAGTCTCCGACCGATATTAAAGGAGCGGCTCATATATGGTTTCAGTAGCCTCTAGAATCAGAGGAACTTGGTTTCCTAACATACTTTTTTACTGATATTTATCTCCATTTATTAATCACCTTGTGCAGTCAATTTTGCAGGTAATCGCTTTCTAGCAGAGGGGACAAGTTCTCCAACCCACTTTACGTTAAGGGTACAGGTTGCTTTTTGAAGGTTCCGTGCAAATTTCAAACTCATTATGCGATGTCCAGGTTCGTTATCATAATATAAATTATTATCAATATCAAGCTAGTTCCGAAGAGGTCCTTTGGTAATATGGCTATTAAATCTACGTTTTCAGCATTTCACAATTGACGATGGATTAAATTTTCAATTAACCTTCTTGCCAAATCTTTGTCTTCCGGGCGCAAAATTCACGTAACCGGCAAGAAGCATATGGTGTTTAATTAAGTGCGCCCACGATCCCAAGAAGCCGCTGAAACAATATGGCGCCTAGTAAATGTGGTGATCGAAGTATCAAAATACATTTGTGCTATTAATTAACAATGTGAGAAACCAATTTTCTTGTACTATTTATACATTATTTTAATGGAGAAAGAAAGGTGAGTCGTGTTCTAGCTACCAGATCCGAACGATTTCATCATATAAAGATTCAAATACAAAAGTTGTCTACTGTTTATCCTGGGTTATCAGACAAAACGTGATTCGCCAGCTGGCGACCAGTTCTGAAAATCTAGTCCCCAGCACTCAATATTTAGTCGCATTGGCAACCAGTGAGTCGCAATTTCAAGGCCTGTTTCCTGAGGTTCACAGTTCGTGGTATTGCCCGAAAAATTTGTTGCTTAAGGTCTCTATTGAATCCCCTGCACCCCCTCCCTTCTTCCATTTTTTTTTATCAGTGTGACAGACCTGTACCCTTCTCCCATGCTGCACTGGGGCTTATGGCTGGGTTGCCAGGATTTCCCATCCATGGGAGCATTCTCAATCCATCTAGGAGCTGGCTGCCAACAGTGGAAGCTCTTGGATGTCTCAGGCATTCCACCTCCACTAGCAATGTGCATGTAATTGTTAATAAGTGGAAGAGTTTATATTTCAAAATACACAAGAGGGCCGGAGTGACTATCTCCCTGTGATCTACTGTAAGTTAAAGTGTTTGTCTATTGTGGACAAGTTTTTAAATCACTGCTGTAAAAATAATGTAAAAAATAGGGATTAGTGAATCTTTTTAGTTTTTATGTTGTCAAATTACATTATTTGTGAGTGACTCAAATCTTTGAAACTCTTGAGTGGAGTTTCAGAATTTGCAAGACAAATCCTTGGAGTTTAGCTCTTTTCCTTCTCGTCCGTGGGCTTGCTTTGGGGTTGGTAGGGTTAAAGACAAGAGAAAGATGAGTTTGTTGCTTGAATGATCCCCTGAAGAATGTATTGAACAAATGGATGACACTTTCAGTACAATTATAGTTGTATTATTTCATTTACCTCAAACAACATCTAAAAATATGGACAGATTACTGTTGTTAGTGCAAAGATTACCACAGAGTTCTTTATGTTTCCAGTTGGACTCCATGCTCAATAAAATTGACGAAAGATCCCCATGTGCCTTGGTTACCATTTCTTTAAAAGCCCATCTTCTTGTATAATACTGTGCATTTGGACATGCATTACATGTGCATGTTATTATTCTTAAGCCACTGATCAATCAGGATCTTGTTTTGTAGACGCTCTTATTCCTCATCTTGCAAATGTAAATGTAACTGACCGAGCTGGAAGAACAAGTTTGCATCATGCAGCCTTTAATGGCCATGTTGAGGTAAAGTAAACTTCACCAACAGTTCCCTTGTAAGTAACTCTAGTGATCGTTCAACTATTGTAGCAGTTGCTTCTTTCTCTTTCATTGATCAGTCAAAAAGCATTTATTCAATTTTTACCATCAATCGGTGCACCATCAACACCTTTCTTGGGATACAATGTACTTGACACATTTCCCCACACACTTCTTTAAACCATGACAATGGCAGTGCTCGACGTTGCGACCCCTGAGGTCTCAGATGCGACTGAATTTTATTCACTGGCGACTATCTTTTCACACTTTGCTGCCAGCCTGGCCGCCAAGATATTTTTATTATAATTATATTATTTATTACTAATTTTTAGGCATCTAATGAGTGCAATGAATGTCCGTACTTTACACTTTCATGCATGTAGCCTTTGAACATGGTGTTTACGTATCATTACTTAAGGAAGAATCTACGTCTTTCATTTAACTTCATTCCAGAAGTGACATCCAAGATTTTTCTAAAAACTCTTATGGTAATGGTATTTGGAAAATGCACATAATTGATTAATTTTTGGGAGGCATGGTGGCCTCATGGTTAGTGCTCTTGACTCCGGATCGAGTGGTCCGAGTTCGAGCCTTGAATGGGGACATTGTGTTCTGTTCTTGGGCAAGACACTTCACTCTCACGGTGCCTCTCTCCACCCAGGTGCATAAATGGGTACCGGCAAATTTAATGCCGGGGGTAACCCTGCAATGGACTGGCATCCCATCCAGGGGGGAATAGAAAATAATTCTCCTAGTCACTAATGGGCCACTTGGCTTGTAAGCAGTCCAAAGCCTTGCATAATAGATTTTGAATACAGAAAATGCCATTACATGCACAACTTCAAATACGTAAATGAGCTAAATGCAATGACAGCGTACTTGCGTGCACACCGGTATGCCTTGTGTTTGCTTGGTATTAGAATTGGTTTCCTGCTTACGTATGTACTGTAGCACCTTTTCCATATACAAGTGTAATTCTCAGAAATGACATTGTTGTTGATGATGAATCATGTTAATGAAATTTGAAAAAAAAAATGTACCACTGTCACAAATGTTCCAAATTATTTAAACGCATAAACAATCGAATATAAAAGCCAATGTTTCTGCGTTATCATGACACCATTTTCAAGGCACACTGAATAAATTAATGTGAAGATGTTTTCTAGAATTGGCATAAGAACAAAGGCTCACAAGTTTTTCAAGTGAATACCTTTTATGCCACTCAAGTCCGTTTGCACGTTGAGAGGATCAAGAGTACCTAAATGCAGATATCATATTACAATGTCTGGAACAGTCGACTCGGTCAAAATTGAATTTGTTAAATGCTACTTTTAGTCTGTACAAGAAGAAGAGTGCTGTTTACTACTTTCAAATATCTCTTTTTGTTCCAGAGATATTTAAGTTTTCAAAATATGCAAATCAGCCAAGTGATGACGTCATAAACTCAAAGGAATTACATTATTACTGGGTTGCCAGTATGACAAACCCAGTTGGGGTCTGCGTTTAGTTTGTTTGTTTTATTTTTTTCTTTTTTTTATTTCTTTTTTTTTTTTCCGTGTCGGTAAAAGTCTTGCCTGTCACTCCCCTGCTAAGTGGTGTCTTTGTGCATAGAGCCTTCTGCGTGTATTTTCTTAGGATCAAGAGGGTAGTGGGAAATGCGTAGATTTCTCTGGTGGACACAGTAGAACGATTAACTTAACCGGCAATGGCGTCGAAAGTCATGTAACACGAATGGCGTCTTAGTGGATCTTTGGACAAAATATACCCTTTCAGGGGTTTCAATAAGCACCGACGGCCGACGAAAAGCGTCGGCTGCATCGCTCAGAGAAGTCGGCTACTTTTTACCCTACATTGAATTAATTGAAGGATTCCGTCAAACCTGAAGTAAAATTAATTTTTGATCGACTTGAATGTACCTTTTTTAACCTCAATTTCAAAATAATTATCAGATTTGATATTGCCATCTTTGAGCTACAGTGCACGGCTATAACTTTTTTCCGCATTTTGGCCTAGACCAACCGTCACATTTTTTACGTAATTCAATTACGTTTAGTTACGTCCCCAAACATATCAAGACGTTTAATGTAAAACAGGTCGTTATTGAGTAATCGTGGCATCAAGACTTGTTTTCCAAAAACAGTAAATTTTTCGTTAGTTTCATCGGTTAAGCCTTTTCATTTGTTCAGATTAAAATGACATATTCTTATCTTTCGACAGAACTGATTTCTCATGTTGAGAAATGTTGAAATTCGCGCTTGAAAAAACGCGCAAAAAAGGTTTGCCGTTCCCGGCAGCTTGAAATTGGTAGTAATGATGACATGAAGTTGTCGAAACATCATATAACGTTAAAAATCGTTAATTTTCCTTTTGAAATGGTTTTCCAAATCTTTCTTCGCTGGAAATTATCAAAAGAATGCACTTAATTGCACACTCAGTGTCTCTGTTGATTAGAAATCTTCCTTCATCTTCAGTGCTGGAAATCACATTTCAGAGCTTCCAGATTTCACAATCGTCTGGGGGAGCATGCCCCCAGACCTCCCTAGACGAAGTAACGGCCCCTTCTTGATACAGTCGGCTACTAGACTCAAACCAGCTGCCTACTTCAAATTTTATTGAAACCCCTGCTTATGAAGCTCAATAATGGCAAGTCAATTTGATATACGGGCGGTGGAATCTTAAAAGCGACGAGTAATGGACTTCGACAACAATCTATCGCCCGTCGAGCTGAAATCAAAGTGAGCTGTATTTACCTGAAGTACATGGTAATTTGACACGATTGAGTTTCTTGTCTTCACGCACGCAATGAAATAGGAAGAGGTTTTCGCCCCTAAGAGCAAATATGTCGTTTGTTTCAATAAATTTTTTGCTGGAAAAGGATTCTGTGGTATTTTCTGCCTTTGTGAATTATAATATCATGTTGTGTATTGAATTTTCGAGCTTAAGATTGAAATGTGATATGGGAGAAGTTTTTTGGTATTGCTCTGTAAGGAGGAAGGGTTCACAGGCCTGTTGGAAGCGCGCTTAAGTTTCAACAAAGTGAGCCCCAAAATCAGAGAAAAATTGTGACGCAGATGAATAATAAAGTAGCTGCTATTTCCAAAATGATGAAATTACCTGGTGATAAATAAGGTCGTACGCGTCTTGGAGGGTAAATTTTGACTTTGCATAAACAAGAGTTGGGCAATTGTGATCTTTGTTTTGACTTCGCTCATTTCATTGTCAAACTTTATAACACTTGACAGAAAAAGAAACTTACAAAAACCCGGTATCTTGCCATCATTTGACACAGATGCTTCACTGTTTGGCGAGTAAACATGCCGTGGTAACTTAATCACGGCGCCCGCTAAATTCCGGCCATGTCACTTTCGATTTGGCGATTTATTTGAATGTAGCAAAAATCTCCCAAAATGTTTGTCGCTGATCGTAACTTTTTATATTCTATATTCACGGTTCAAAAGTAATGTTGTTTTCATGTCGTAAGTATTTTATTCTCGATCGACCGTCCTGGAAACTTCCTGCTGCTCTTTCTAAAAACCGTGTATCAATAGTTATTTACTTTTGTATCAATATTTGTTTTGCGTAAAGCAAGCTAACAAAATCTGTACCTTGCTGAGTTCGCATTTGTTAGCGTTAATAGTATTTTCGGTCAGATGCTTCTGTTTTATGAGGGGTTTATTGTTTTGGTCTCCCATCGTGACACTAACCCTGCCAGACAGTGCTTAACTTCAGTAAACTTTAGTATTACAAAGCTGTCAGATGCTCAGAGGGCACACTTGTGGTGAAAAGAAGTTGTGAGGGAACTTGAAAATTATCAACATGTCAGCCCAGAAGCCAATGTTTCTCGCTTCTCTTTTATTTGTTATTCTTCAAAGACTGGAATTGCTGTATTTCAATACCACACAATTCAGTGCCTTCTGATTTTCTGTAACACGTACCACAGGCAACCCAGTGTATGCTTCACGGAAGGATCTCGTTGTAATATCAAATATGATGGAAAAAGATATCCCAGCCAATTTGTAGTTGCAGTTGTAGTTGCAAGTTGCAGTAAGATTCTAGAAGATGTGCTCCACAATATGAGCATACCAGTTTTGTTACCATGGCAACATACTGGGTTCCAGACCTCCCTGATATTAAAGGCTTTGATGGCCACCTTTGGCTTTCTATTTTGATATTCGCCAATGGTGCCTCATCTGCATGATGCTGCAAGTATATAGATAAGTTAGGTCGAGTTTGTTGCCTTGCTAAATGTTTTTCTAGCTTATGATCACCAAAAATATTGAATCAGGTTGAAGGGGACTGGAAAAGAGTGAGTTGCCATGGGAACCAATTTCTTTATAGCCAAAGGTGTGTTGCCTGAGTGTATAACTATTCGCCAACCAAGTTTCAATGGCCTCTGCTGCAAATTTACCAAGATAGCTCTATTTATATACTTGATTTAAAATTGGGTTGAGTGAATGACATTATCACTAATTCCATTTGCATATTTTACACATTTTTTAAACTTAAATATCTCCGGAACCAATGCAGATATTTCCAAACCTGTAGTAAATGGTGTTTTTTATCTACCCTGGAATTCTATATAATAAACCTAAAAGTCAAGGGATGAAAATTTGATCATAGTAGCACTTTAACTTTTTGTCCAATTTACTTCCAAGTCAAATCATCCAGCATTTAAAATTTGCAACATTACTATTTTTACCCATCTCTGGCTGTCAAGGTCGCTTTACTTGCTATGATTTTTGGCTTGGCCTCACTTCCATTTTACCTTTCGTTGAAATGTACAAGGCCCAAAAGGCCAAAATTTTTTGGCCACTAACTTGGGGGCCAGGTGGCCCCTCTGTTTTTTCCTGAAACGCGAGCACTGAATGGTGATGTTTTACCCCAAGCATATTATTTTACTTCTTATTAAGGAAAGGATGCCAGTCAGTGGCTGCTATGAAGACACTAGCATGATCACGTGTCTTGAGTTGTAACTTTGTAAGTTGCATTCAGTATTCATTAAACCAGAGAAGCATCAAACTATGTCTGAGTTCGCAATGGTTTGTCTCTTACAGATGGCACAACTCCTTATAACCATGGGCGCTCATGTGAATGCTAGTGACAAGAAGGACAGAAAGCCGATCCATTGGGCAGCTTATATGGGTAAGCAACAGTGTACATGAATACTTTGGTCAGTTTTTTTGTTTTGGTCAGTTTTTTTGTTTAAAATAATGTCACCAAGTTGAAAGTGGATCAGGTATACTATACTCAAAATGCAAGGGAAAAAACTGCTGACAAAACAATTTTAATGGCAGCATAAAGAAGTCACCTTTCTAAATGGCACTGAATCACATCAGTGGTAGTTCACAAACTGGCAACGGATGCTGACTAATTTTAGAGGAGAGCTCTAAACTTGGCCAATGGAGGTGACTCAGAAAAATTGGCATTTTTCTGTCAAACTTTGAAAAGTATGGCCAGCAGTAAGAGAGGTACTGAGGTTGCTCCAGGTGAACATGCAAAAGTTGATGAAAGCTTTTCAAGCATGTTCAAGCACCAGGAGTTTTTGGATGAAGCTGCTTGATGGAAAAGGTACTAGAGATGAACAGTCATGTTTGGATTAAAGGTGCTTAAATGTACATGTACATTGTACTGTAAATGGAACATGCTGAGAACTCAACAGGTCATGTCCTGTCCTGTCCATACAAAAAAATTCTAAGAATACACAGTGAATGCCCTGACCCATGTAACAGTGTCTGTAATCTCTTGGATCCTTTTCTTGGAGGCAGTAAAAGTTGAGTTTGGAACTGCTTTCTGGGCTTTCAGGTTTTTGGGAAGTAAGTCCGTTTGCTCAACCAATTATTGATGTGTCTAAACTTTGTCACAAGCATCATAAATGGGAGAGTACCCTGAACCTGCAACGAATGTCCAGCTGTGGTCAGAATGGAGCCTAGAAAAAAAGGCAGGGAAGGGAATCCAAAAGTGGAAAGTGATTTTTTTGAGGAGCCACCACCACCACAGCAACCACTAAAGAAATAATGCATCCTCACAGCAGATGGGCTGAACAAGAAAACTGTGCCTGATGTTCAACTGGCATGATGATAATTATTTCCTGAAAGAAAATTTACATTATAATTATAAAAAAAAGAAACAATGACCATGGGCAAACAGCTACAGAAGTTGAGGACATTAAGTTGAATATTGAACTGAATGACTCAACAAGGCTGCAAAAACAGTTGTGACAAGCTTTGCTTCAGGCTTGTAAAAAACAAAGGTTCTAGGTCAAATGAGTCAAGGTACTCATTTAAGCTGCTGGGTTCATGGAACTGGCATAGACCGTATTCATAAATGGTGGTCAAGAAATTATTCTTTTGTCTTTGTGCTAATCAGAACAAAAATTCTTTTGAATTTTGCTCGTGTTTACGAGGCTAGTTAGAATGATTAACATTAAGAATAATTACTTAGTCGCCATTTATGAATACGGTCTATGGAAGAAGCACAAGAAGAACTGTTGTTATTGTAACTGACCAAAGACCTGTGGGCGGATTTGAAATTTACCACCAGATAAAGAAAATGTCTAGCATTCGGGAAAAACTTCAATGTACTTAGCCCCAATGCTAGTGAAGAACTGCTCAACACACAACAAGATTATACTACAAGTACAATGGAATTTAAGATGCAATGCTTGTACATGTAGTTTTGAAGGGAGCCTCCGCTCTTTTAACAAATGTTGTTCCTGAAAATTTTCCAATGATATTGTACTTGTTAGAAGATCTGGCGTTTGACAGCATTCACCGAGATTCCTGCAGAAGATATTAAGGCACTGCGGGATTCCATTAAAGCTGGTAAATGTCATCAAGCTGCTTTAAAGTGACTTCACGTCCCAGGTTATTTGCAACACAGAGCTTACAGACATCTTCAGTATGACCACGGGTGTGAAACAAGGTTGTATTCTCTCCCCTTTTCTTTTTATCTTAGGGATCAACTGGGTTTTGAAATAATTGACTAGTGGTGGAAGAAGAGGGATTAGATGGAAATTGACCAGTGTCTTGGAAGACCTCGATTATGAAAATGATATTGCACTGCTCGCCCACCGACAATGCCTTGGCAGCTACAGCGGGGAACTTAGGCCTGAAGATCACCAGTAAGAAGACAAGGCACATAAGGATGAATAGCAAAACCAATGAATCCATCATGGTGAATGGGGAAGTGGTAGATGAGGTTGATCACTTTACCTACCTGGGATCTAAGGTGTCCACCAGTGGAGATGGGGAAGAAGAGATCCTAGTCTGGATTTCAAAGGCAAACCAGGCCACTTGGAGATCCAAGAACATCACCCAGAAGACAAAGATCCGATTCTTCAAAAGTAATGTCTTAAGCACTCTATTGTATGGCCCAGAATCCTGGAAGATGACCAGATGATCTACGTCGCCTTGATTTTCTCTTCTTTCTTTGCTTGACAAGTATTCTGGTTCCAACTGATCCCTGAAGGAAGAATCTGTATTTTCTCCATTAAAATATTCACAATAATAAACAAAGCAACCTCAAAGCGTCATCAGTACCCAACTTGCATTTTGCGACATTCAAGATGGCAGCACCGGGAAGCATTGAGGCCAATCTTTGGGAGACAATGAAATTATTACTGGGTTGCCAGTATGGCAAACCCAGTCGTAATCTGCGTTGGTTTTTTCTTTTTTTTTTTTTGTTTTTCGTGTCGGTAAAAGTCTTGCCTGTCACTCCCATGCTAAGTGGTGTCTTTGTGCATAGAGCCTTCTGCATGTATTTTCTTAGGATCGAGAGGGTAGTGGGAAGTGCGTAGATTTCTCTGGTGGACACAGTAGAATGATTAACTTAACCAGCAGTGGCGTCGAAAGTCATGTAACGCGAATGGCGTTTTAGTGGATCTTGAACAAAATATACCCTTATGAAGCTCAATAATGGCAAGTCAATTGGATACTGAACAAGACAGGCGGTGGAATCTTAAAAGTGACAAGTAATGGACTTCGACAACAATCTGTCACTCGTCGAGCCGTAATCAAAGTGAGCTGTAGTCCTAATATTGTACAAGTGTGGTGTTTTGTACAACACTGAAATCAAATGAAAAATTCTCTTGTAACTTATGGGTTTAACAAAGACAGAGAAGGAATTGAAAAACTTGGATCTGTGAGCCCTGTTATCTCGCTTATTTGTTTGTAATCAATTCTGCACAGTCCTCTGGTAACAATTGGAAATTTCACTAATTCTTGTTAGTCAAAAATTATTTGAAAGAAAGCTTGTTGCCCATTTTTTACTTGATAATTCAAGTAGAGGGTTTGATGCTGAACCCTGGTGGGAAATTTATTTAGTTGCGTATTTGACACGATTGAGTTTCTTGTCTTCACGCACGTAATGAAATAGGAAGGGTTTTTTGCCTCTTATAGCAAATATGTTGTTTGTTTCAAAAAATATTTTGCTGGACAAGGTGGCCTTTATGAATTCATCATGTTGTGTAATATGCAAGCTTAACTGGATAGTTTTTATGGCAATAGTAAAGCATTTTCAAATCAAAATAAGGTAAGCGTCTTTCTGTTGTGTTAACTTGATTAAATATAAATATACCATGCAGCGTCATCTTGATTTCCACTCTCAAAATTACCTCCAGAACCTACTTTTTGTGTAGATTTAGCTTTTAAAATCTTGTCTTCTGTGGTGATACTTGACGATTCGGCAACATTTTGTGAAAAAGTATTTATAATGGGTCACACGCACAACTTGATCGCCCGAACTTCCCCTAGAAGTGAAAAACATCCACTTGGCCTTTTGACATCCCATTGAAAAAAACTCGTAAAATATTTGCGGACTGGTCGATATTCTCTTCAACTACTACTTTCTTTAGTTTGTCGGTACATTGTCAATCATCTGATCATTGCGTTGCGTTACGAAAATATTTTAGCAGTACAAAAGAAAGAGAATGTGTACTGTGTACAAAGAAATTATAAAGTAAAACATTATATCTAAACAAGTAATGCCTGATTTATTTAAGTGTACAATGTCGGAAATTCGCAAAGCTGTAAATTGAGGTGTGGAAAAACAGTGGAAATTCCAGGGGGGTGGGGGCTTTAAACTGAAGAACCATCAGTGGGGGGGGGGGGGGGGGGTATGGATATTTTCTGGAGCCACATATTACATTTAAAGGAAACAATTTTTTTTTCATCTTGTAGGACGTATTGAGTGTGTAGCCATTTTATTGAAATCAGGTGCTGAGATTACCTGTAAAGACAAGAAGGTATTAATTAAGCTGTTTGGTATACTTTTACCATGAAAATTTAATTGTTAACATTTAAATAATTTATGTTGATTGTTGTGAAGCTCTAAAAACATTATTTTTTGCAACTGTAGACCAGAGTGGGGGACCTTATTAAGCTCACAGCACGTATGTCCCTATAACAAAAATCATTTTATTGGCATGCCCCAACATCGAACTAGGAGTGCCCCTTGATTTTCAAGATGTTTTGTCATTTGATCTCACTATAAACAATGACAGAACATAATATTAATTCCATCACTTGATAAAAAGATAGTCTGTAATGGAATCAAAAAATTTTTGATATGACAGGATTCAGTGGCTTGTCTTTTCTGATAATACACATACGTTATGCTTTATTTGAATTGCTCAGTTATTTTGTCACTATCAGTGCTTACAACCTGCGTGGCTCTTATTGAAAATTGTTCTGCAAATTAGTAGTTATTGGTACAGGATTTAATAGAGCCAAAAAAAATTGTAAAGTTTTACACTCGTCAAGCATCCTTCTAAATGATCAGTCACCACATTAAACGGAAGGGTGGTCAAATTACTTGTTTTTGTAATAATTATTGTAGAGAATCTCTTCTTGAAGAGATCCTTCTTGAGCATCTTTTTCTATACAATGCAATCTGTATTCGTGCAATTTGTCCTTAGCACTACACCCCTTTGCATGCAGCAGCTGCTGGAGGCCAGTTAACCACACTGAAGCAGTTACTCAGTCAAAGAGCATCGGTAAGAATAATGATTGTGGGTGATGATGATGATGATGATGATGACCATGACCCGTGATAATAAAATATTACAGTGATGACACTGGGCTGAAGCAGTGCTGTCATGAAGTTTGAGCAGCATGTTCTTTTATCCACTCGCCATAAAGAATTTTATTGCTTTGGAAATACATGTACATTACATGCATATGCAAATTGAGCTGTTACAAGTCTTGAGAACATCAAGATTCCACTAATCACAGTCTGCCGTAACTCATCAGATTCGTAACAGTCATGTATTGGTTTAAATTATTCTCTCTTCTTACAGGTTTGAGAAATGAAATGTAAATTTCATGTGCTTTAAGCAACAGCACTTGCTCCATTAAGGGCGTTCGTGCGAAAATCTTCCGACATTAAAAACCAACCCCATTAAATTTATGCAACTTTGCTGACTAAAACTAACCTTCTGCAGTTTTCAAAACTCTTAACCACTACTCGATTAGCGACCTTTTCCAGCCTCCCGGTCCTTTCTCTTTAAAGTGGTAATACGTCCAATAAAAAAATTTGTTTTTCTTTTGGATTTCAAAACTATGTTAACTAAACACTAACTCACCCAAGTTTTAAGTTCTGATTTTAAAAAGACACCTGTTTATTTTAGCTGCAATTTTCTTATTTATTGGTCCGCCATTACTAACTTTAAAATCTTGAGAGAGCTGAGTCGAGGAGAAAATGACGTCCAACACGCACTAGTTTAAGAATGCAATGCGTGTGTACGCGGCCTAATTAATATGCAGCACGGGAGTTTCGGGCTTTCAGACTTTTCAACCTGTGTTTTGCATAAATAATAAATTGCGTTTACACGCTGAAATTTTAAGCTAGTGAGTAAATGACGTCATTTTCTCTAGATCCAACCCTCTGAAGTCCAATCAGCCAGTCTTGAACGTGAGTAATGGCGGACCATGAAATCCAAAACTTACACTCAAAATAAACAGCCTTTGGATAAAACTCAAAGCTCAAAATTTTGCCAGTTAGGTTTTTGTTTATTTCAAAATCTGAAGAAAAAAAGGAAATGATTTTTTGATCATAATACCACTTTAACGTTTTATGATGAATTGGAAATAAATGTGCCATTCTTTAGCGACCTGCAAAATTTTCCCCAGAGTTTTTGTCGCCATAAGATCTTAACTACAGCTGTAATGCTTGAAGTATTGCATGACATATTACAGTCGTATTACCTGCGCAGTAAAAGTTGCGCACAAACAGTTAGCGCAAACGTCCTTAAATGCCTATATTGGTGATTTTGTATGCATACTATGTGGCATAATTATGTACAGTTCGTAGTATTTTCTTATTGCCTTTGTATGTTTTATGATGCTTTCCTACTTCATGTTTCAGGTAGATGCTCAGAACTTGAACGGTAACACACCCCTTCACATAGCATGTCTGAATGGCCAGGACATTGTTATCAGTGAGCTGATGAGTTATGGAGCCTCAGTTAATGCGACTAACAAGAAAGGCATGGTAAGCTCCTTACTTCGTTTAGATAATGATAATGGTAATCATAATCATAATAATAATAATAATAGCAGTTAAGATTTATCAATTTTAAATGTACAATGTACTAAGAAACTCTAATGGTTTTTTTCAAAAGAATCGTCATCCCAGTTGTTTGAATGAAACCATTGTTTTTTGCTTAATTGCGTGGCTTAATGTTTGAAGGACAAATTAACCACACCACCTCCAGACTTGTTGGCACTTTCATCTTTCCAGAATAGTCTATAAGCAGGTACTTGAAACTGAGTACAGGGAAAAGAAGCATTAAGCTTAGATTCACCAATCACCAAAATATCCTGTAAGTTTAATAGTAATAAGCAGGTCATCAACTTCCGCGAACTTGCATCCACCCAAGCTATTGATATTAACGTGCCCTAGCTTGAGATTCCTAAGGAATCTCATGCTAAATTCAGATAACGGATCATTGTTGAACATTCAAGCCGTGGTTTGAAATATCATTGTTATGATCCATAACATCCATCAAAGCAAGTGGAAATGAATCAAAGTACCTGACACAAGACAAACAATTCCATGTCATTTCATTAATTGTGGCTTCCATCTCACACACTTCTTATGAAATGAATCACCACAGTTTACACATTTGGTTGCTGTTGAAAGTCTAAATGTCTTGTGACACGTGGAACACTTTGGTTTAGGATTTTGGTTTAGGATCAGCAGTAGACTGGGCTGGGTTTGGATGAATATGACCAGAGGGCACGAGTTCCCACCAAAACCTAGCATCACAGAATGTGTGCACTTTTACGCAAATAAAATCCAAAAAAATGCATCATCAAACTTTCAGTGCGTCCTAGGATGCAAGGCACTGACTTAAATAACTCACACTCCTTGCTTTGATTTGTCAGTATAATTATTCTGTTGTTTGGGCGACATGCAAAACAATAATAATAAAATTAATAATGAATTTGAAGTAAAGTAGTGGTTGCCATATTGGATTTAGCCATGCAAAGGAGACTGGTGAAGGTGACTAAACATATGGGAAGCATAATTGATCTCCTACCATTTGTTTGCTCATTGATCCATTTAGAATTAAAAGCGCTAACACTACTTGAATAGGAACTTTGAAAGGTTGACGACATGGTCAATTTTAGATAAAGATTTTTTGGCTAAAATTGGCTGAAAGAGTTTGCATGGTTGCGAACAAGGAATTTGGGCAACAAGTTTTCTATGATTTGTACGGGCCAGGTAAAAGCTGGAAAGAAGAACTTGCCCATGACTGGATGCAAGAATTTCCAGCAATCAGCACTTGTATGGTACATGAATCAGGTGAATCGCAAAAGTACAGCAGCGGTATTGCTTCAACAAGAACAGTTCAAAGCTTCCCGTGACAATGCTGGATAGAACACCTCAGTGATAAATGGCATTGAGCACTGTCTAGTCTATTTATTTGTCCAATATAAACATCAAATTATATTATTATTATTATTATTATTATTGATACTAGTTACAGTACTCATTACTGTCTTAATAAGCTGTTGTCCAAAGAAAAAGATTAGAAAGTTGGTTACACTTTCTTTCTTATAGCCTAAAAAATGGATAAGATAAGAGATTTTGGGACACCTAAAAAATGCTTGGGACCCCAGTTTGGCCAAACATGATTGAAAAATCCTAGTGCCATCCCTGCCAATTTAATCAAGGGTCTAAAGTGTTCATGGCTTTAAATTAATTTTGAGAAATAAAATTTAAAAATGATTCGTTGCTCAATTGGGAGCCAATTAAGGTCTTTCAACAAGGGTGTGATGTGATCGAACTTGTGGCCACATGACAGAAGTCAAGCTGCACAATTCTGAACACGTTTCAGGCGCTGAATAAGGTACTTAGGAAGGCTAAATAACAAGGAATTGCAATGATCTAGCCTGGATGTTACAAAGGCATGAACTAAGCATTTAGTATTTTCTACTGACAACAATTTCCTTGGTCGAGAGATATTACGAATATGAAAAATCGCCGACATGCAAACAGTAGTTACTTGACGTTCAAGATTAAGATCATTGTCAAAGACAACACCGATATTACTGGCAGATAAAGAAGGGTTGGTGATGGATCTGTCGTGAGCTGTAACAGACGGAAAAGAAATAGAAGGTTGATGTTAAGGACTGATAATTGAAAGTTCCATCTTGTGGCCGTTCAGCTTCAGTTTGTTACATGACATCCAGGACACAAGGTCATGGATACAAGCCTCAATACGGGAAACCACAAACGAACAGTTTGGTTTAGTCGAATCAAAGAAAAAATAAATTTGCGAGTCATCTGCTTAAAAATGAAATTCCATGTCATGCTTCCTTATAATGTCGCCAAGGCGAGATGTATATAACAAATGTAATTGGGCCGAATACAGAAATGATCCCTGCGGCATACCATACTCAATATCATGTGATGAGGAATACGTCCCATTAACTATAATAGATTGACTTCAATTTGACAACTAGGACTTGCAGCAGACATGTCTTAGACTATTAGCAACAGGACAACGGTTTGTGGATTATTAATAGCCATTAAAATGTCATCGTGCACTCGGTACTGTGCTCTTTGAAAACCTCTCCCAAGTGGTTCTCATGAATGTAACTAATAAGCTGATAGGCTGAACAGCTACTGCCCTTTCAATCATTTTAACAACTTGATTCTCTTGAAAAACAAAGCAGCTCAGTTGACAGTTATGGAATAAAGCACTGTGTCGAGTTACTGCGCAACCACATCTATGCAATGCATGTCTTTTTTTAAAATAATTATGTTATCTATAATTGTTTTCTAGACTCCCTTGCATTACGCTGCTGTATCAGGGCAAGGTGATGTGTGTCTTGAGCTGTTGTTAAAAGATGGTGCCAGTCCCAACTTACAGGTGTGTCAACTGACAGGTTGTTTAATTGAAGTTAATCATTTAGGTACTTATTTAATTATCAATCAGTGCTTTATTTGCCACAATACAAAATTATATGAACTTTGCAAATGAGGAGACCTCTGAAAAACCATAAGGCTGATACTAAGAGGTCTCCTTGGTGATACATGAATAAGAAATTGATTACAGCAAAAGGTAATCATAGAAAACAAAATGAAAAATTCAATTCTTTTCTGCTCACAATGGCTCTACACAACATGCAATCCTTGATATTGTTAATACTGTACAAAGCAATATGGACAAAAATAATTATACACCTGTGGAATTTTGATTGACTTTAAAAAAGGCATTTGATACAAGTAAGTCACATTATTATGGAGTTAGAGGCATTGTAAAAACTAAGGTTTTGATTCTCTTCATAATGGACATTTGCAAACCACAGGGGTCGAAATGAAAGTATCTGCCAAATTGAAAACTCCCTGTGGGGTCCCACAAGCTTCTGTGTTAGGTCCTCTGCTCTTGCTCAATTATATGTTGTGGTTGAAATTTTTTCTTGGTGTAATTTTTGTAAACCAGTTCAATTTTGAGTTTTCTTTGTCTAATATTCATTATCATAATCTCTAATTATTTCTTCTTATTCAAGCAACCATTGTTGCAAAGTAAATTTGAAATTATTTTTTATCTCCTTCCACCTTGTGTGAGAATATTTCTGGAAGAACTCTGTCAAGAAACTGAAATTTGGTGATGTCAGTTTCAACCAATAGGAACATGCATTAATGCATGGGACCATTAAAAGTCCCAAGAGAAACTGCAAACAATGCTTATGCAAAATCTGGGGGGGATTGGGGGGGGGGGGGGGGGCACAAAGAAAGAGTATTATGGTATTTTCCAAAGTGGCCTATAGAACCTCCTCGCCAGTGTTTGATGATAATAAAATGATAATTCTTTTGTATTCAGTGTAAAACTGGGAAAACCCCCCTTCATTATGCTGCTTTGTATGGTCGTTGCTCTAGAGCCCAAACTCTTCTGCAAAATGGTATGTACCATTTGAACTGAATCACATCTAGCTCTTTTGCTAAGTCCATAACATTGTTGGCAATGCTCAATTGTCACCTTGCAAAGGAATACAAAAAAATGAAAATGATTACTGCTTGTTATTTCCAAAATATTTATTATCTTTACTGCCAAAAACTGAAAAGAAGACAAATCGATTTTGATGAGTTTAAGGCTACAAATTACCTTCAGGCTTAATTTTAAATTTTCATTATGCACCTAGTTCATAATTATTATTTAAAGTACTGGTAACATGTCTGATATCCACCTTGTTTTTATGTCTTTTGTGCTTGTGTCTTAATTGTGTTAGGTGAGTGTGCATGTGTTATAAAAATTTGTAGTGCAAACAAATTTCTATCAGTGGTAGTACTGTTAATAACTACAACTGTATATTTGCAAACATTACTTTTTGTAATTTAAAAGTAATTTATATAAATTGTCACCAAATCCTGTTACTTTCAATAAAGATTTGCATTGTGAAGAAGTATTTAATATTTTGTTGAACCAAAGATCGTTCACAGGTACACGACAATGTCCACTTTGAGGGCTTGGTGAGGAACTCACTTACTATCTACTTTCCAAATTCCAGTTTGTCCTGTAACAAGATGATAATGGATTCTTGGAAGGATTCTAGTTCTGACTTTTTGGTTTACATTTTCTCTGTTTTTCTTTTCTGTTCAGGTTGCTATGTTGATGCAGCAGACATAAGAGGCAACACTCCTCTTCATATAGCTGCACGGCATGGTCAGGAATTACTGCTCAGTGTGTTGCTGGCCAGTGGGGCTCATTACGCAAGGTGATTCCTACTTTACACTGTAATTAATGCTTACAAAGAGAAGAATAAGGCCAATGAGGTTTAAACCATTGATGGAACTTCTTATTGGATAATTTGGGTTGTCTTTAATGCCTTTCAGGCGAGGTTCATTTGGAATGTTACCACTTCACATGGCAAGTTTAGGTGGATATACAGACTGCTGTAGAAAGCTCATATCATATGGTGAGTTGCTGGCTCTACCGATTGTTGTCCACATGTACTGTTCAATAGAATGGTCTTTCTGGAAAGATGACTGTACACTGCCAGGTACCATTTCAAAGAATTGGTAAAATTTCATTACACAACACTGAGGTCTACTATGATCATTA
This sequence comes from Montipora capricornis, assembly GCF_036669925.1. Taxonomy (NCBI): domain Eukaryota; kingdom Metazoa; phylum Cnidaria; class Anthozoa; order Scleractinia; family Acroporidae; genus Montipora; species Montipora capricornis. The sequence goes on from NC_090883.1 coordinate 6,658,389, forward strand.
TAAACAGCTGGTGAAGATAATTAAAGCAAGTGTTGTTATTAAAAAGGGGGAAAGATATTTATACCATGATGCAGGTGACAGGAATTAAGGGTAGGCAAAACATGCAGCCATTCTTGTATCAAAGCAGGTGTCTTTGCTCTCCCTTTAAGTCATTCTTAGACACCATAAATTAAACAAGCTCATAGGGATAATTAACCTTCTTCAAAACACATGAATGCTTTCTCAACGTTGTAGGTCTTGCCATAGACACACTGCTCTTTTCTTTGCTTCACCAGGTAATGCAGTCAATGCTAAGGATGACAATGATCACACCAGTATTCATGCTGCAGCATGTAGTGGGTAAGTTGTGTGCATCTGGCCTCAGTTGTTCAAAAGGTGGCTAACTCTATCCAGCAGATAAATCACCATCCATTGGGTAACGGAATTGACATACTGTATCCAGTGAATAGTGATTTATCCGTCGGATAGCGCTATCCTACGTTTGAACAACTGGGTCCTATACCATAGTATAAATTATTGTAAGCCTGGCATTCACAAGGACCAGGAAATTTTATGTTATATTTTTCCTTTATTGAATGAGACTACACATACATGTATGTGTATAATTATGCAAACATATTGTGCAGAATATTGTAATTTAAAAGGCAAGTTTTGGATTAATAGTTTGTTTTACAGTTTTATTAGTGTTGTAATCCTATACCCTACTTCAAAGAAAATCTGAAACTATTTCACAGATCCTACAGCCTTACAGCATCCATGTTGCTTACAGACCCATCACTACTTTACAAAAACTACTGACTAACTTTAAAGACAAAGATGAACACAAGGACAAACAAGGAGTGAAGGAGCAGTTTACAAGTTGGATCAATGCTTGGACTGCCAGGTCACTTATATTGATGAGAACAGCAGAAATCTGAATGCAAGACTGACTGAGCACAAATGAGTAACAAGAAATGGTGACATCAACAATAACATTGCTGAACACCATTTACAGACAAACCACAGAATTGACTGGGACTCTGCTGAATGTGTTACCCAAATGCAAGTGGAAAGCTGGTTTACTAACTTACATGTAGAACATATAACACTAAACCGATGCCTACAACTTCCCACACCATACAAACGACTTATCAACAACATCAACAACAGACAAATACTGTCCCCTTTAAGGTTCAAGTATTTTTAAAGTTAAAAATTTTAGCTTCATGGTTAAATTCTTGTCTTCATAAGGAAAACAACTTTAATTACGATATAAATTCTAAATGAAAGACGTGTCTGTTTGTGGCAAACCACCTCAATAATAATAATGATAATAATAATAATAATAATCATCATCATCATCATAATAACAACAACAACAATTATAATAATAAGTCGATTGATGTAAAGGATTATCCAACTATCGAGGAAACAGAGACGTTCTGGGACCAATAAAGAGCACAACAAGGAAGCATCATGGCTTCAACGCCAGGAGGATGCAAATAAGGGCCTAGAGGGCCAGAGGTGGTCAGATATCACCCTCTGTGAAACATCGTCAGCCATAAATAAAACAAGTAACTGGAAAGCCCCTGGCAGAAATAAGATGACAAATTTCTGGATAAAAAAATCTATATGCTTTACGTGAAGACCTTGCAAAAGGGTACAGTGAAATAATGAAAAACCCAAAAAACCGTCCTGCATGGCTCACTGAGGGCATTATCTATCTACTCCCCAAGGCTGAAGACACTAAACACCCGCAAAAGTATAGACCCATCACCTGCCCACCGACAATGTATGAGATCCTTACGTCTATCGTCACTGATAGAGTGTACCAATACCTTGAACAAAACAACTTGCTACCAGTTGAGCAAAAAGGTTGCGGATGAGGAAGCTATGGTTGTAAAGACCAACCTCTCATCAACAAGATGGTAGATGAAGGGGCAAAATCACACAAAAAAAAAAACTTATCCATGGCATGGATAGACTACAGAAAGGCATTTGACAGTGTCCCTCATTCCTGGATTGAGAAAACACTTGAGATGTGCAAGGTATGCCCAACCATCACAAGGTTTATAACAGAGAATATGAAATCTTGGAAAACAACCCTACAACTCAATTACTCCCACGGGTACATTTCATCCAGACAGAAATCATCTGTAAAATTTAAGAAAGAATTAGATCTCAAAGAGGTGCAACCTGAATGTGACGAAGCAGCAGCACTGTATGCAAAAAATATTAAGACAGGTGGAAAGTATCAGGGTCTAAAGCAAATAAAAACCCGATGGGAGGAGAAACCATTGCACGTTAGGTACCCTTCACGGATTAAAGAAGCTGATGTTGATATGAAAGCAACAAACCAAGGGCTTCAGTCTTCTGGTCTCAAGGCTGAAACAGGAGGACTCATTATAGCTGCACAAGACCATACCCTCCCTACAAAAGCATCAACAAATATCAGAAAACTGTCGACCATGTTGTCTCAGGTTTAAGGCTGATCTTGTTCTTATTTGAGGGGTGCTTAGTGAGAAATCACCCCGAAGGTTGTCTTAAAATGTTCTTAAAATTGATTTTTAGAAATATTTCAAATTAGATATTACTAGAGGTTTAATTACATACAATGCTGTTTTGTAATATATGTTATAGTTTGTAATGGTCCCGAACACTGTAGTACTTTGATATAAGTTACTGTACTGTATTGCTTCCTTATCTTTATCCTTTTCTTTCCTTTGTATTAAGAAAATGTTATATTTATCAGGCTGAACTTGTTCTTATTTATATGGTGCTTTATTAGCCAAATTTCAGCCTGATTTTCTTAAGCCACTTGTTCGTATATGCAGATGTTCACTGTACAACATGCACACAGTAGACAAGTGACCATTGTACAAACATGAACCAAAAACGGTGGAAGAAAAGAATGATATCACCATTCTTTATGACATGCCTATTCATACGGACAGAGATTTCTGCAAACCGCCCTGACATTGTCATCAAGAATAATCATGATACGAAATGTACTCTCATTGATGTGGCTATACCTTCTGATAAAAATACTTCCACCAAGGTTTCCGAAAAGCTTTCCAAGTCTAAAGATCTGGAAATTGAAATTACCAGAATGTGGCAGATGAAAACAGAATTATCCCAGTGGTTGTAGGTGCATTAGGGGTGGTTAAGAAGGGCCCAGAAAAGCTTATGAGGGAAATTCCAGGAAACGTAAACCTCTGGGAAATTCAGAAGACAGCATTGATGGGAACGACACACATTCTACGGAAGGGCCTATCCATCAAGTGACAAAACTCCCAAGTGCCCCAGGTGTAAGGTTTGGACTCCGTCCCTGGAGAAGAAAACTGAACACTTAGTGATAATACTCAGGAGATTTGGTCCTTTCTCTTCTTCATTAAAAAGAGTACATGCAGACATATTCATGCTTGCATGCGCTCTTTTTAATGAGCAAAACAAAGGACCAATCCTCCTGAGTATTATCACATTATTTGTATTGGAAAACAAAATGTACAAGCGAAAAAGGTCTATTCTTTTTTTACATTTTTCTTTTTGTCAATCTTAGGCAGTCCAGGTCAAAGTTTGTTTTTGAATAATAATTATTCAAAAGTTATATCTGATAAAATAATTGTGAAGTTCTTCTTTTTCCTGTTTTTATTAGAAATCTGGAGTGTCTAGGACTTCTAATACGTAGTGGTGCTGATTGGTCTGCTGTTGATAAATTAGGAAGGTATAAGTAGTAACTTTATTCATTGAAGTTCTTTAATGTTGGTACGATATCAACTTTTATTATATGGCAAGCAATTCTCAGCTTAAATCGAGCACTCTGATTGGCTGGTTTTTGGTCGAGATTTTACAGTACAAAACACAAACTTTGAAAAAAGTACAATTATAGTAAGCAGAATTTAGTTTTACATTGAAAAGGTTACCGTTCAAAGTTCTCTTTTGGAAGACGAAGATTACAAACATTCACAGAAGTGTCTAATTGCTCAAAAGAAACAATGCCATATAATAAACAACTTTCTAACCTCCCTTGCTCGATTGCTGTACTGGGGAATATTGGCCCTTGGTCAGTTTTGTACAGACTTCGCGACCAGTTTGTAAGAGGTTAGTAGTTCATGGTATTTCCAAATTGTTCATTGTTTTCCTTGGTAAGGCTTTCATGCTGCTGTCTCATTGAACTTTCTAGTCAACTTTTGTGTAAAATTTCAAACAATACACCAAACTGCTACTTAACAGTTTTATGGTCACATACACTGTATCTAATGTTGGCAATAACAGCAGTGATAATGTTTCAGAGGGTAACTTTTCTTGGTGCATGTACAAGTGCATGTGTATTGATGACATCTGACAATTAAAATGATGGTGTTGTTAAATTGTTATTAATGTAACATCCACTTCTTACTGATGGTTTTCTTTTTTTTTTAGAACTGCTCTTCACTATGCTGCTGGCCATGTAAATTATTTATGTGTGAAGTCTCTAGTGACATCGGGCTGTAATGTGAATAAAACTGATACCAGAGGATGCACTCCTTTGCATTATGCAGCTGCTGCTGATAGGGATGCTAAGTAAGTGCAATTAGGTTTAAGAAATGAGTCTCTTTTCTATTTAGTAAAATACAAATTTAACAAAGTTAACCATTACAAATGGCCAGGGGATGCCCAGTAGCAGTCTAACTGTCAAGTGGAAAGGGTTCAGACAACAATGGTTTAGTGGTCAATAGTTAATTGTATGAGTGCAGGGTCACGTTGATGGTTGTAGCGTTGTGACAGTTATGTTCCTTGAGGTCTCAAGTGGTTTTTAGCAGTCTCTAGCATTTGTTTTTAAGGTTTCCCTCTCTCCACGCCGCCCTCTATTTTTCCCTCTACTGATTCTCTGAGGTTTCAATAGAAGGTGGCTACTGGTGATAGACCGACAGCTACTTTGGTCCACCCCGCCGCCTACTTCGCGCAACCATTTAAAAGTTTTACTGTGTAGGTGTTTTTCCACCGTTGTCTATTACAAAAATAAAATCGCTTCATTGAACTTGCTTCACTGAACTCCTAATTATGGAGTCTTCACAAGAAAAAAAAAAGTCTACATATTCAAACAAACATATTTAGGGGTTGGTGCTCACTTTACATCACATTCTGCCTATAATGTATTTAAATACTAATAAACCAGCAATTTCTTTGAAAATGACGATAATTGTAGTGTTTTATTGCCTAATTTCCATTGCCTTTTTGGAGGAAACACCTTTTGGAAAACGCTGGAAATGGCATTTCGAAGCTTGTAGATTTCAAAATTTTCAGGGGGAGCATGCCCCCAGATCCCCTTACAAGCTCTCAACTTTGGCGCTTGCGATTCCACAACCGTGTACTTTACTTTCCCAGCCACCGACTGCAAAACTTACTGAAAGCACTGGATTCTATCATAAGTGTAACAGGTTCCTGGAAATTATGCTGGCTCATGGCCGGGTTGCTGAGATTTGCCACCCATGAGGGCATTATTCTGTCTATGGGCTAGCTGCCCACAGTGAAAACCCTTGGATACACCTGGCAAATTGTTTCTATGTTGTGTCTTTCCCAAAGGTTTTCAACTGCGAATTTCAGTAGTTGTCAAGTTGTGCACCTAGAAGATCATTTTTTAGCATAATGATTATATAGATGCCTAGATCGTCATCAGTAAAGTGGGTCTGAAAAAGATGCTATAAATTAATATTGTAGCCATTATTTTCTTTGTGTTATTCCAGGTGTGTAGAGCACTTACTGAGAAATCGAGCCAATGCAAGTAAAAGAGATAAACAAGGTTACAGCCCTGTGCATTTTGCAGCTGCAAAGGGACACAAACTGGCATTGGAAATGGTAAACTGTGGCATGCTGATTGTGATAGTAATTTGGCTTGACTTGGTTCCTTCAAAGAGATAAGAATGACAAAACAAAGAGTAATTCTCCGGTTTGTAAAATTAACGATGTGACAGCTGAATTTACTCACTGAAGGTTCAGTGGGACCTAGATTTAATTAACCTCCGTATAAGGAAGACCTAAACATACTTATGTGTACAAGTTTACATAGTATACATGCATGCAAGCATGCCTGCCTTCCTGTGGCATTATTCTACTGATGGAGGCAATGGAGGTGACAAAATTTGACAGATGAAGAAAATATTGTTTTAATGAAATGCCTTGGTGGCAAAATGTGACTGACTGGGAATCTACACTTGCTTTAAATTAAATGTTTTTGTATGTCGCTTTTCAGTTATTAGACGTATCAGCTACTGATCTTTTGAATAAGAGTTCGGGCTCCCCATCAGCAACTCCTCTTCATTTGGTGGTAAGCTGTGGCGCTCCATTTCTTTGTTTCACGATGGTCAATTAACCATATCAACCCAGCTGAAAATCCATTTTTGTCATCCTCTTTTTTGTTTAGTTCATCTATTAATTGTCATGAAACAGTAATGCAAGAGCATGAAATTGTGTTTTTTTTTTTTCTGAAAAAGTTAATATTTTCTGGAACTAGTCAAGCCTTTCACATAAGCAAGCCAGAATTACCTGTACATGATTAGAGGTTACCTGTCTTTGGTAACTGTAGTCAGCACTATGCACAGATGTCAGTCAGAATGACTCCACAGACCTATCTGAAATCGTCAGTGGGAATTTTCTTCTGTGCATCCCTGGGTCTGTGGTACTGTAAATACTTGGAGACCCTTTATGATGACAATAGGCAAGAAATTATTACTTTTTCATTTTTTCGATAATTGGTACAAGTTATTGTTTCTCACTAGCATTACCGAAATCATGTGTCAGTGTCAAATGAAACCAAAATTTCACTGAAATATTCGTAACACTTGTGGGTGTTTTTCTATAGGCTTATCATGGCCATGTTCAAGCTCTTCAAGTGCTTTTAGAATCTTTTATTGATATTGATATTAAAGACTCTGATGGTAAGTCCATAATATGATATGTTCAAAATCACTTTGACAATTTACTTTATGTAGCCGCAGCAGAACAGTTCAGCCCTCAACGGTTATTCTGTCACCTCTATGGCGCTCACACTCACGATGAATGGTGGCGGCGGCGGGAATAGCTTTTTCCTTTAGGGATTTTGGAAACAATTGGAACCTTTAGGAACTTGTTGATTCTTGCTCCCAAGGGTAATGGATAGGGAAAGCATTTTCTTTTCAGCCTTAGATGCTACAGCAAATAATAATAGTGAAAATGATAATGGCGTTTTGCTTTTTTCAGGTCACACTCCTCTTTATCTTGCGTCATTTCAAGGACATGCGTATGTCTTGCTTTCTTTTCTTTTAAGGTCTTGGTAATGGTAAATTTGGCGTCGCGCTCAAATTTCTTGTTTTTGCAAATCTTGAGTCGGTGGGCTGTTAATCATTTTTTCCGAAAAAAATATTAAAAAAATTAGTTTTAAAACCGCTAAAATCACTTTTCTTTGTTTCCCACCATAGTCAGCGCGCGAAAAATGATTGACGTATCATGTCAATCACGCGCGATCTGCTACCTTAGCACGTGCCCGAACGCTGATTGGCCCAGGCAGCATAATTGGCTTTCAAATAGGGGGCGGAGTTTCTATTCAGCAGACCAGCTCAGCAGACGGTGTACTGCATGCGAAATATTCAAAGCTCGATTTTCTGGGGCTTTATTTTGACGCCAATATTACAACTTGTTGGACCTCTTGTCCCGACGGGTTTTAAGATATCGCTTCCAAATTTTTAGTTCTAATAGATGATTGTACTACCTCAAATACCGTGTGAGGAACTTTTCGTTTGTCTTCATAGACTGGTTTTATGGCACTTTTTTGCCCAAATTAAGTGTGAGGTGACAGTTTCGACTTTGGTGTGTGATATTTCCTTCAGTTCTGAACATATAAACGATTTCTTACACGGTATTGGAGTGCATCCATCTGTGACTAAGATGCAACAAAATTCACAATAAAGTGAAGGGGCAGGAGCTTATGCAGCAGACTCTGTCGTTTGAGGTTGCCTTTTAGTTTTGAGTCAAAACTAAAAGGCAACCTTAAATACAAAAAAAAAACTTTATTCAAATTGTTCAATTTGTTAGCTTTAATACGATATATAGTTTGATCCTGTACAAAAAATAGCGGCGCAACAATTTTTTGCCTGCGGACACCTCATTTTCCTTTGCCGAGACCTTGACTTATACATAAATTCTTTAATCAGTGTGCAGCTTGTCATGCCTCTGCTTTGGGGGGCTCTTTACATAAAAACAATACGAGTTATTTACTCTTGAGACTGTATCATGCTTCAGTGAACTGGATATTCGTTGTTTTAATGCCAATAAACCCCCAAAATGAACTGTATTATAAGGGATTGGTGAAAAAGGCGAATTAGAATTTCACAGGCAATTAACATATTCCACATTTTTTGGAGGGTAGCAGTATTTCCTGATTTATTGATCAAGTACACTTTGTTATGATCGCTTGATTTATTCTTTCTATTTGGCATTTTTCATTAATTACAGAGGAACATTATAAGTATAGTACCTTTCACTCGGTTTTATCCCTTTTCTAAGAAATAAAAAGCTGTAATCCAGAAACCGCCAAATGGACCTAGGAGCCTTAAATATGCCGCTTTCGTATTCTCACGGTTAGACTGGATCTAGCATGAAATGGAGGCTAATGCGTGGGAAATAATTTGCATACGAAAGATTCCCCCGCATTAGTCTCCATTTCATGCTCGATCCAACCCAACCGGTAGAATGACGAAACTGGCCTATTCCACTGAGGTCTTTTTGCCCTCGTTATCCAATCACTCCTTTCTTCATACTCTTACGAAAGGTTTTTGTCATGAGTATAATACAACAACTTTTTGAAAGCCACTTTCAGTAGTGGTACATGAAAAATCTCATTTTATTTTTCACATTATCTCTTTTGCAGTGACTGTGTAGAATGTCTTTTAGAACACAATGCTAAAGTTTTAGTTTATGACAATGTAACCAAAAGAACGCCACTTCATGCTGCAGGTAAGCATTATTGTATCACACTCTCTTAACCATTCTTTGGTCTTTCCTCGCTTGAATCCGTCATTTCCCTTCTCAAACAGCTCCAGTAGCATAAACGGTACGAGCGGGTTTCGTTGAACTTGAATCAGTTTCATCAAGCAATGTTGCATAGTGTATTGCCAGTACCTCAACATTTACATCGAACAATGCTGCATGTGGGATCCAACTTTATTCGAAAGTTTGGCCAAGGTTTTAGACTACAACCCCGCAACCCAGAAGTGTAGGTATGCTGAAAGGGATAGTTGAGAAGGACATTTGACATCTCGTGACAATTACGCTATGTAGATAGATTAGAAGGTCACCAACGTAATAATCCCATGCACCGCACTTAGGTCGTTTTGAATAGTGCTGATCTACAGTATTTAAGTAAAAGTACCTATTTTAAACAGGTTAGTTTTCAAGATTGGTGATGGGTATCTATTTAAATATGAAAAATCGCGTTTGTTTAGCGGCTTGCTTCGATGGTCTAGTGGTTTTTTTATTAATTAAAAAAAAAACCACTAGTAGGTATCAATGATTGCTAAGTCGCTTATGGTCCAGGTTCAACCTTCTCGTACAGGAAAGTAAAAGTAGTGCAATAAAGGGGACATTTTTGCACGTAACGGTATATCATTAATATGTAATCGCATGATTTTTCTTGTGCAAGTTGTAATAAATAAGCAATTGTAAAATTTTTCAAAGACTACAAATTGCACTCGCCCAAGTGGCTCCTGCAATTTTGGCATCATCTCGAGGCTCTGGGGAATAAATGTAAGGATTTGTATGAATTTATGCCCTAGAGCATCGAGATGATGCCATTTATAAGAAAAACAACACATAAACTGGTGATAAACATGGTGAAGTAATTGATGCCTTTTATGAAATCCAATTGGCGTTTCTAATGTTGCAGCATACATTTTCAAAAGTAGCCAATTAGATTAGATAATCCATTAGTAACCGATTAGATTTCATAAAATGCATTACTTCACCATGTTTATCACCGCGTTATGTGTTGACAAGAGTCTCTATGATGCCTTTTGTTTCAGACGGAATTTTAGTGTATCGAAAGTGGGCTATTGCGCTCGAAATCATGTGAGCCTGTGTCGTAGGAACAGTCTTAATTACCCTGGATCCCAGAGGTTTTTTGTCTGAATGTGTTTTTGCAACCTGCAAAACACTGCGTATACATTAAACTGAGGAGCCTCTTTTCGGTCTTGCGCTCCATTGGTTGACTTGCTTCTCTAACTGCGATGATCTTTCATCAATTTCCATTCTGTAGTACTAATATTAAAAGAGATTTCTTAAAAGATAAAACAGTACAAGCGAACGATAAAAACCGACGTTTCGGAGTAGTCATGACTCCATTATCAAGGTAAAAGTTTAAAACATGCAAAAGTATTCGTGCGAAAGTATTTGTGTAATCTTCGCACCTATTATGTTAATTTTCGCGCCACATCGCTTAAATACTGTTATTTGCATGTTTTAAACTTTTACCTTGATAATGGAGTCATGACTACTCCGAAACGTCGGTTTTTATCGTTCGCTTTTACTGTTTTATCTTGTAGTACTAATATGCGAAATTTCATTATGTTCTAGAATAATTTCATTCACCTCTCACGCGATTTAACTGACAAGGGCCCGTTTCTCGAATAACCCGAAAAGCCATTTGTGAAACTGCCATCCGCTTGTTTTGGGAAGCTGATCTTTTAAGTTGTTTTCGAGATAACAAGAAAAAGAATAACTGTGAAGTTTGACGACTTAAACCGTTTCGTTTCGTGAGATACAGAGGGAATTTTGACACCCAAAGAAGACCCAAAACGTTTCGGGAGTTTCGGGAAACGGACTCCAGTTCCCAGCTGGCTTGATGGCGGAGCTCCGCTCGCCTTCTGCGTGCGCGGAGCACGATGGGTAAGATTATATGGTAACACCTCTGTGCGAGAAAATTTGGTTTTGGTCACCGTACAACCGTATGTACGTCCACCCCTTCATGTATGCCAATGTTACCAGTATCACGTGACCATATCGCGGGCTCACGTTTAGAGCTCATCGAGGTCAGCTTTTTTTTTAAGTTGACCACTGAACAGGTTTTGGGTTTCGATTGGATCCCAGGTCATAGCATTTCTTTGTTGCCATTTACTTGCAGCTTACAATGGACACACGGATTGTTTAAGATTGCTTCTTCAATACAGTCAAGTAGACAGCGTTATAAACTGCACAGATGCGGAGGAAAGGTATGTTGCCACTTGCAAGTTCTACTTGGTACTAATTATTCAAGTGAAGGAAAGTTTGGGCAAGGGAAAGCCGTTTAGTAACTTGGGGTTTCAGTGACGCGAATAAAGAAACACTGAGTATACCTGTGTGATCGAGATCTTGATTAAGAGTGACAAGTAATTGGGGATAAACTGTAAAAGCATGAGTGGATCATACTGAGAAAAAGGGACACTATCGCGAAGATTTTGACCTAAAACAGCTAAAGCGGCGTTAAAGTTACCATACACAAAACACTCCAGAGAACTCTTTAAGTTGCTGTAGGAAGAGGTGACTTGAATTTTCAGTTACTTTTTACATTGTAAGCCAAATTAACGTAAATTAACGTCATTCAAACGCTCCCATGTTTATGTTATTATTTTTATTTGTTAACTAGGACTCCTCTAATGGCTGCTGTTGGGAATGGATTCGTTGACTGCGCCAATTTATTACTCGGTGAAGGATCCAGTTTACTAGCTTTAGATATGTATCATCGAAGTGCACTTCACAGAGCCGTGAGTACTAACGCAGTTTGCTTAACATGGTTGGATTGGACGCGTTAATTTTACATAATTGAGTTGTGTTTTTTTTCTCCTTTTTTTCACCTTAAAAGGCAGCTAATGGTCACGATGAATGCGCTGAATCTCTGTTACACAAAGAGGCGGATGCCCTTTGTAGGTAAGAACACAATCCTCTCCTTTTCATTTTTAGTCATCGCTTGTTTAGTTCTCTTAACTTCCAATGACAAAGACAACTACATAGTATAGGAGATATAGACAGATATTATTATTATTATTATTATTATTACTATTATTATTATTATTATTATCATTATTGTAGTTCAAGTTAGTGATTCGTGTTATTTTGGTGGTACTTCGATCCTTCATCAGCTGTTGAAAAAGAGCCCATGACAGCTTTAAATTGTTTTAAAATTATCGACCTGTGATTAAAGCAATTCCTGTTAAGCTGACAGCAATCTCGACTCATGTTGATAAAACAAATGACAGCGACATAAGTAACTCCTTGCTTTTTATGTCATGCTGACCAGCGTGACACAACAAGCAGGAATTGGTTTTCGTTGAGTGTTCAGCACTCAAGTTTCTGGTTATGGAGGTCGACCTTTCTCATTGCTAGGAAGATATTTGCCCAACATTTAAAGTGTTGTACGTCATACCTTCGCCAATGCGCCTGCGTCATGACCATTAAAATGCCACAGCTGGATTTGCTGCCCGCTTCTCTAAACATTTGCCCTTAATTTCCCGGTCACAAGTGGTTCTTTTGCGAATTGTTGACGCGATATGACTCTACAGTCACCTTGATTGCCGAACTAAGACAACAACAACCGAAAATGTTTCCCGAGGGATGAATTTAGGGCACAAATATGGCTGCCATGGCGTCATGCGAGTATCCTGCCCATTCCCTTAGCCGCCTCAGTTAACCATGAATTGGTAGCAGTTGCCGTTCTAAGTAATAACAGAGGGAGCTAAAAGGACGTTCGCTTTGATTGGCAGGGATTGCAATGGCCGCACGCCTCTTCACTTTGCAGCAGCATGTGGTCATGTTGGCATTTTAAGTTGCCTGCTACAAGTTGTAGGGAGCGGTGTTTATATGGACAATCATGGCTACACTCCGCTTCACTGGGCTTGTTTTAACGGTATGTTACGTAATCCTACGCCAAAAGAGTTGGTGATAACAGTGGTTCTTTTGCATTATTATAAATTCCACTTAAAGCTGCATGTACTTTTACAACGCGACCTTCCGTTCCAAAGCCGTTACGAAGGCTTTCGTATCGCACCGTTAAGAGCTGATCTTCATCTCTCTACGTTGTTATTGTTTTCTGCTGCCAGTATTATTAGTGTTTCTAATTTCGTGCACTTTTCAATCTGCAGGTCACGATACATGTGTAGATATTTTACTCGAGGTAGGAAAGTGATTATAAGCTGGGCTGATGGTAACTGCATAGTGTAACAATTCTTGCTTTGAGTTTACGTAACAACACATATATTGGCCAACCCTAACGTACAGAGTTGGAAAATCTTGCTTGAGGCAACTTTCCGTTCTCAACTACTTCTCGCCTGCTGTGCAATCTGATTAAAACAGCGCCAACAAAACCCAAATCACAACGAAGTTAGAAATACCGAATGGTATTGGTCCATGGTTCCACCTGACTTGCTGGTCATCAATCGTCAGGGTCTTGAGCGCTTTCAATTTTTTCGACATATCAAAAGGTCCATGCGGATGCGCAAGATTCACTTGTCGTTCAGACAGTAGACTGGATTTGTCATTCATGAGCACGAAGTTAGCTCCACCATGATTTGTTAAAAGCTGATCATTGCATCCAGCCAGTTTAATTTTTTTACTGTTGTGCCTATATTCAAGGCCCCGAGATCCTTCAACATTAACTCGTATTGTTTTTAGGGCGACCATTCCAATGCATTTGACGGCAATCAGTTTACCCCTTTACACTGTGCAGTGTAAGTATTAAATCTGTTTGTGGATTGAAGCTACATAAATTTAGATTGTCCCAAGAAGTGAACTTTGTGAGGTAGTTTAACAAACAACGGGAATTTGCTAAGTTTGCTTAACGGCTTGTATTAGGAAAGAACTCTTCGAGTTCTTTCGCAGTGCAATGTATTAAGTGTGCTAAAGAAAGTAGATTATACCATTTAAGGGACTTCAACTCGTTCACCTCACAGCGAGTTTCCTGACTTCACTCGACGTCCGCCATAAATAGTCACGGTTGTGGTATTCACTCCCAATGCTAAGTTACACTAACTGGGTAGTTAATTTTTCCAACGTATTCATTGAATGAGTCGACTTGTTATTGTTCTTTGTAGTATAAACGACTATGAATCCTGTGCGGAATTGTTACTGGACACCCTTGGTGATGAAATAGGCAACTTATGTGATAAGAAAGACAGGTATGATATTATATGGAGTTTAAGATATAACACTGTTGATGGATAAAAGTGAGAACAAAAAGTGTCACCTAAAAGAGAAGTGATAGCAAATAACCCTATCGATAACGTTCTCCTTGCTGCCACCAAGGATTTTCACCTATGGCTGAATTTCTGACACGGTCTGTTAGACTCGTTTGTAACCAGGGTTTGTGCAACCAAGAAAGGACGAACTTCAAAGAAGACCCACTCCAACACTTAAATAACGTTTAGGTGCTTTAAACAAACTTCTGAAAACACAAGCTAGTGAGATTCCCCTCTAATTTTACGTGAACTCATTGCGATTACGTGTTTATAACAAGGGCAAAATTTTCTTGTCACAGTCGAGGCATAACGAAAACCAGTTGGGCAAATGGATTAAAAAAGCACTTGTTCGCTCGCGTTTTAGAGCGAAACAAACAAACAATCAACTTTTTCTTTATGTCCAAAAGAGAACAGATAATTGTTATTTAATTCCAGTTGACAATAAAAATTGGATTTTCATTCCTGAACAAAGGAAGAACCGATTAAACCACCTATTAAAAATATGCATCCACTTTAAATAACGCTTCAGTAAAAATAACAAACGGTTAAGTGCCCAAGGAAAGAATTTGTGGGGTAACTTCTTCCACTAAGTATGAGCTATTACTGGTATTCTGTTTTGTCGTTGTCGTTCTCTTTCGCTCTCCTTTCGTTTCTGTTCTAGTCATAGGTCCTCCAGGAATCATGTAACCGTATCAGAACTTCTAAAGATGTGCCAAAAATTGCAATACAGAGAAAAAAAGCAGCTCTAAGCAAATTAAAAATAAGCACTCAACTTTAAGTTTATATACCTACAATGCTTGACTTGAATAACTGCGTAGCTACCAGTGTGGACCACAGATATCATGATATATCAAACTGGATTGAAACCAGCGAAAAAAGCAGAAAGAAAACCTCTTCAAAACCGTTTTCCACCAGAACACGAAAAGCATTGACTTTATAAGAACTTTCGTTGATGTAGTATGGCCGTGTAGCCTCGTCGAGTGACAGAAAGCGCGCAAAAAATGAAGCCTCGCATATGTTTAGGTGAGTTAACTTGGGTTGAGCCTGCAATTCAATCAAGAAACTAGTACCTGACCAGCGGTCAACTTGAAAAAAACAGCTTGCCTCGGTAAGCTCTAAGCTTAAGCCCACGATATGGTCATGTGATACTGGTCAGCGGATGCCTTGTTTTGACAGGTGTCAATTGATCGAAACATGGATGTCTAATATCAAAGATGTATGCTGTAAACTTGCATGATACTGGTCACTTTGGCATACATGGAGGGGTGGATGGACGTACGTACTTATGTACGGACGGTCGATGGCGTCATGGCTATAAAACCAAGATTTCTCGCATCGATGGGTTACCATATTTTCTTAACAATGGTGCGTTAAGTTGATAGAATTTGGTTGTTTTTTGGAGTGACTCAGTACGGCAACAAATGCACGGAAATTCGTCTGCACGTGCAGCACGATTATTTTTCCTATTTTAACAATGATGATAATCTTGCTTTGTGACGTTGTCGTTGCCGTAGCCGTCGTCTTAGCCTAAACTCCCTACTTTGTGTGCTTTTCCGGCGGTGGTTTGAACCCTCCATTGCACGACTTGACTGCACACTCTATTGTTTTTCGATATGCCACTGTGACCTACCAGGGACTGTACACTGTCGTTTTTCGTACGCCACTGTGACCAACTTAGGCTTACTATTGGGACAGAAGTTGAAATGCATAGGTCGTCACTCCTCCTGTTCCTCCTAAAATGAATGACAACTTCGTAGCGGAGCACTTGCCGTCCGCTAATGTGGTCCAGGATCGATTCCCGGATTCGGCGCCATATGTGGGTTGAGTTTGTTGGTTCACTACCATGTTACGAGAGGTTTTTCCCCGGGTACTCCGGTTTTCTCCTCTCCTCAAAAACCAGCATTTGATTTGATTTGTTCTGATTTCAGTTGATTTGTAGTCTCCCCAATCAGTAGAGCACTCGTGCTTGGCTAAATAACCTTGAGACTTCAATAAAGTGATTATTATAACTATTATTATGAAACGACGAGAAGTTTTATAAATGGGTCGTGTTACTGTTAGTGTTGATTATGCTGCATATCATGTAGTTCGCGATCGTTGAAAGAAAAAAACATGTTTGTTTGTTAGATATTAACAAGTAACAACGTAGGCTCCCCTCTGTAGAAGTGTTAATTTTTTTGTTTAAAGTGCCTATCACGTGAACAAACCTTTCTACTTTTTTCATTCTCCGAAATCGTCCCAAATGTATTGCGTTGTTTTTAGAATCTTTTGTTATTAAAATTCACCATTTTGTTCTCTTTGAAAGGACGGGAAACGTTGTCAACCTGGTATTAAACCCATTGCTCTTCCTTGCGCGGTCGTAGATCTCATTAGTATGAGTTGTTCGACTTTTCAGTCAGGAGCCTCAAACGGGTAAAGGTACACCTCCTTTAATTTTGGTAATTCCCTTACCCTCTGGAGGTTATTCTCCCAGGAAGCCGACGGTTCGCTCATTTTACCCTCATCTTTCCATCAGTGCTCCATTTAAAGCTACTTAAGCTACACGGACGGCACAGCAGTCTCTACATCGAGACACCGATTCAGCGACTATGTGTATTTTTAAAAATTTTAGTTAGTCTTATCGAACATTTTACATGTATATATTATTATGACGTAGTTAGCATACACGACCCCACAAGCTTGTAAGCTTTAAATCCAATCGTGTGTAAATAAAGGTTTTATGTTATGTTATGTTATGTTATGTTATGTTATGTTATGTTATGTTATGCAAAGGAAAGAAGTCGAAACAAGGATATGAGATCCGTGGATCGAGCTCGGGACCTGTTGCACCAAGGCCGCGCACTAACCGACTGTGCCACCCTTGCTCCTGCAAGGAGACAGTTAAGCGAACCAAAGAATTAGTTTTAGACAAGTGTAGAAAATTGTTTAGCGGAAAGGGTTTTTTGAGGTAATGGACACTTTAAAGATGTGTCCTGATTAGCCTAGAAGTTTAGGGTTACCGTAATGTTATTTTCCCGCGGTATCCGATTTTACTATCTTTTGCTTCTACTGAAGCAAAAGTGTATTGTAATACTTATCCTTGGGAACAAAGGAGTATTTCTGAGTTATTACCATGAAGAGTCGTGTAGTAAACGAGAGGTCAATGACTTGAGAATACCCGGCCACTACTTATTACCTTTTTAAAGCGGCATCCCTTGAAGGACGAGGCATAAATTAGTGGTCGGGTGTTCTAAAGTTTAGCCCCGGCCGCATCCGTATCTGCAAAAATTCAGTTCTGTTTTTCTGGTGACAGACACTAAACGTGCAGCAAGGTTGTTTACGAGGTCACAGCGTCCGGCTGATCGGCATCTCTAATAAGAATAAAACATTTCCAAGCGCATTACATGAAAATCTCAATGCTCTTACAATACATAAAGTAGAGAAAATGTTAATTAGCAAAGAAATAATTCATATACATTCATCAAACATCAGATTTAAACAAAAAAGCTTTAAGTTTGATTTTAAAAGCCTTAACGGATGGGGCGCACCTCACGTCCAACGGAAGGTTATTCCTGAGTGCCGGCGCGAAGGACGGAAAAGCTCGACCACCGTAATTCTTAGTTCTAAACACTGTTCTGTACAGTCGCAAAGAGTTGTTGTTGTTAGAGCGAAGGCGCCTATTCGGGTGATGCAAAGTTATCAAATCGCTCAAATACTTCGATACCAAACCATTCAGAGTTTTGTAAGTGAGAAGTAAAATCTTAAAATAAAAAAATAAAAAACGCTTATGTAGACGCAGTCAGTGAAGTTTACAAAGAATTGGCGTGATGTAATCCGTTGTTCTGGTTTTTGTGAACAAGCGCGCGGTTGAATTCTGAACACGTTGAAGTTTCGAGATTTCTTTATCGGGGAGACCATACAGGAACTTGTAGCAGTAGTCCAATTTAGAGGTCACAAAAGCATGAATCAGCTTTTCTGCAGCAGGTTGATCGAAATACTGACGGATATATGTTCCCAATGCAACAAAGGGGAAAGGATGAAGACTTGCAAAGATTACTCACATGAGTGAACAGTGATAAGCACTGGTCACGCGTGTTCACGCTCGGCCAGCGATATTCACCGAGGCTACAGGTTGACGATGTAGATAACGAGGAACTTCAGTTTTTCATGAATTACACATTAATTTATTCTTAGTCATCCAGGATACGATGTCCTGAGCGCAGAGCTCCAGATTACTTAAACAAGATCATTGTTACGATTTCGGCATGATCAAGTACATTTGCGTGTCATCTGCATTTATCACAGATTGAGGGCCTTGTGTTGTGTTAAGGTCTTCGATGGACGCTGCGTAAAGAGAGAACAGCAACGGGCCCAACACAGAACCCTGAGGAACACCACACACTAATTCAGCTGGACTAGAGTGAACGTTTTTTTATAACAACTGACTGCGAACGATTAGCCAGATAGGATTCGATCCAAGCGAGGACAGAACCGCTCAGACCAAAACGGGTACGTAATCTTTTAATAAGGACACCATGGTCAGTGATCTCAAATGCAGACGATAAGTCAAGCAGTACTAGAACAACCTCATCAAGATTTTCAAGGGCCAAGTTGATGTCATTAGAGACACGTAGCATGGCAGTCTCGGTGCTGTGTGGTCCGCGCGGTATGCAGACTGGGTCGCGGTATACAGATCATTAATGGCCAGATAGTGTTTGAGCTGCACTGCATTGCAACAATGCATTCAATGACCTTTCCAAGAAACGGAAGGTTACTGATGGGACGGTAGTTTTCCAGTACTTCATGGTCAAGATCAGAGTCTCTTAGTGAAGGTGTTACAAGACCGTGCTTCAGGGATGCCGGGAACTCGCCGGACTCTAGTGAACGATTTACTATAAAGGTTATAGAAGGCAACACGTCATCGATAACCTCTTTCAATAAAGTTGTTGGAAGCAGATCCAATGAACAGGATTTAGAAGGCGCAGCCATGATGGATTTCCTGACAACCTGTGATCAAACTGCCTCAAACGCAGACAAAGTGCATGAAGGAGCCCGCTCGTGGAAAGGTGACGAGAGACTACTGGGTGGCACAACATCGAGCTCGGACCTCACTGCCTTGATCTTATCCGTGAAGAATGCACTAAATCTGTCAGCGAGTTCAAGTTCAGAGTCGTAAATAGGAGACCCCTTGATCTTGAACAGGCCACCAATCAGCTGAAATAACTGTTTCTGACTGGAGTTCGATACCCTACTGTTGTAGTGCGCTCTCTTTGATTCCATGATGGCCGCATAATTATTGGCAGACTTCCCGTAGAGATGTTTGTGAACTTCTAAGCCTGACTTAACCCACTTCCACTCCCATCGACGTTTTTCACGTTTCAGTGTCCTAATCCCATCAGAAAACCAAGGTTCACGAGGCCTTTAAGTCGTAGAGTGCTCCTTTATCGGGGCATACTCCTTAAGTAAGTCGTTGATCATGATTTGAGAGTGGTATGCACCAACTAACGCAGTGAGATCGAGAGGTTGGATTGTTCGCTACTTGTAGGGGAGCAAGATCTTCGTCAAAGCTATTAAGGCCAATGTCACGTGCTCAGCGATGCTTAGTGTTAACTGTAATCAGTAGAGGCCTACTGAGGCAGGTCCAACCAACAAGTGATACAAGCATGATCACAGGGTATATCGAAAGATGGACGTAGCCGGGAAACAATATCATCTCTGAGTATACAAACAATCGTAAATAACTAAATTTCGATTACTGTGATGTATTCATCAATTTGTCCTTTTTCCTTGTGAATAATCTCTGGAGAACCTTTCGGTTTGCTGAGCCAGATAGGTGTCTGAGCCTCTGAATGAAAATTATCCATAATATTAAGAATTGGTGCACACTAGCTAAAACACCATGCATTTTAATTCGGCCATGTTCAATAATGTTCTACAAACTATTGAAGAATTACTTTGACAATGTTTTCAGTAATAGAATTGAAGCACTGCCTAAGTAATTTCAAGCAATGCTTTGTGAACCTTTTTAAAACTTTACTCATCCAGTGTTCTCGTATATTAAGGATATCTTTATTTTTGTTTCAAACACAGATCTCCCATGCATGCTGCGGCGTTTAATGATCAAGTAGAATGTCTTCAGCTTCTTCTGTCGAGGGGAGGCAATGTAGACGCGGTTGATCAATCTGGCAGAACGCCTCTCATCATGGCCGCTGATAATGGCCACGCAGGCGCTGTAGGTGAGTGGGCTGAAACAATGCATGCCGTAAGGGACGACCGGCTAAGGTGCTGACTTTTAGCAATTTATGTGGTGGTTAGATAGACAGACAGAGAGAGAAACCGTCTGAATTTGAAAAAACTGTTTCTTGACTTCTATAACAACTTTTCATAATTTCTGCAGTTTTTATAAACCGTTTACTATTTCTACCACAGTGGGCACATTTTTTTTTCACGCTGTCGGTGGCAGAGATATCTGCCAAAACATGTCTGTCTTGAAGCTTTTGTCTTCACCGCTATCATACAGACAAAAACTTTCCGATAATTATTTGGAACATTGAGAACTTTCATCCTAAAAACCAAACTCGGAAAAGGCGTTTTACGAGTTTTGTTAACCTCTTTTTGGAAGAGAGTGCATTTCAATTTGTTTGACATAAATTATTTCTACACACACATGTGAACGGACCAGGGATCATAAGAAAAACCATGTTCTTGAAATTCCCTGAAAAAGGAAGGGGAAGTGGACTCGATTAGGACACACAGGAGTGAGCTTGCTTTGAAAACGTTTGTCAACATGCAATAATTGTACTTCTGTGACAGGGTATAGATGACTTAAAAATCAACCTAAAGCGAGCCCTGGTATCTTTTCCAATGTTTTTTACTGGTTTGGTTGGCTATTTACTTGAATTTTGGTATTCCAAGACATTTAACTTGTTCAAACTTACAAGTCCAGGGACAGTGCCCCTGAAAGTAATCTAGTTAATGGTTTGTGTAGTTTTGACCCAACACACTTGTTATTGATGAACTGAAATTATCTGACCTCTTTTTGTTGTAGAATTCCTCGTAGGAGACGGCGGAGCTGATATAAATGCAGCTGATAACAATAAAAATACCGCGTTACACGTGGCTTGTAGTCAGGTGAGAGGACGAATCTTTTTAAGTAGCAATTGAACAATCATAATTTTAGTTTACGTCGAATTGAAAAACGCCAAACTTGAACTAAAAACCTAAGTGACTCGCTTCGTCAAAGTGATCAGGGTACTGCCTACCTCCTAATGCATTGGGTCCCAGGTTCCCATTTATCTCCTTCGGTACCCCTTAACCCTAGCCCTAAATAATAATAATAATAATATACTTAATTGGACGCTCCCCATTGCGGTTTTTCATGGCCAATTAGCGGCTCACGACATCGGGTCGGAAATATGGATAAGGCGCCTATGGCTTCCGTTATACGGTCCATGTCTCATGACGCAGCACAGCGCCACAACCAGGAGCCCGTTTCTCCATAGGCAGGCCAAGTTCGCGTCACTAGAGAGCGTGTAATAATTGATTACTAGTGGAAGATGACCTTTGAGTAAAAGCGGTGTTGCGTTACAGGCAGCCGTTGAGAATTTAAACGCGCTGTAAGACTTTGTATGGGAAATAAAATACCGAAGATTATGAAGCCTAAAAAACGCTCAATTTAACGTTCATTCAATAAAATGAATAAAAATGACTTACCTCTGGTGTATTTTTGTGCCTTTTGGAGCTTATTTTACCGTTTCGGGAATTCGGTGTTTTCAATGTTCTAAGACGAAGTCAAGGCTGCACACTACGATTCCGACCGTTGTCAGCTCAGAGGCGGTTTGCGACTCGAAAATCCATCCCTGCCGCGATTTTTTTCAGGCAAAGCTAAAGCCACATCATTTGCGAACCTCGGTGAATGTTTCGTCGTCAAAAATCCCCACGCACTTGGACGGAAATGAGCATTTTCTGCTTTCGATTACACGATAGCTGATGAAGTTAACGGCTGGTGATACTGTATCACGACACGGAGCTTGGATCCGAGGTCAAATCAACTCCACCCGACGAGGAACAGTCATTTCATGTACAACACTTACCCCGTCCCCACAGCGGCTTTTCGTAACCATGGAGCTCTTCGAGAAGCCGCTGTGGGGATGGGGTAAGTGTTGTACATGAAATGACTGTACCTCGTCGGGTGGAGTTGATTTGACCTCGGATCAAACTCCGTGTCGTGATACAGTATCACCAGCCGTTAACTTCATCAGCTATCGTGTAATCGGAAGCAGAAAATGCTCATTTCCAGCCAAGTGCGTGGGGATTTTTGACTACGAAACATTCACCGAGGTTGCGCAAATGATGTGGCTTTAGCTTTGCGTGAAAAAATCGCGGCAGGGATGGATTTTCGAGTCGCAAACCGCCTCTGAGGTGACAACGGTCGGAATCGTAGTGTGCAGCCTTGACTTCGTCTTAGAACATTGAAAACACCGAATTCCCGAAACGGTAAAATAAGCTCCAAAAGGCACAAAAATACACCAGAGGTAAGTCATTTTTATTCATTTTATTGAATGAACCTTAAATTGAGCGTTTTTTAGGCTTCATAATCTTCGGTATTTTATTTCCCATACAAAGTCTTACAGCGCGTTTAAATTCTCAACGGCTGCCTGTAACGCAACACCGCTTTTACTCAAAGGTCATCTTCCACTAGTAATCAATTATTACACGCTCTCTAGTGACGCGAACTTGGGCTGCCTATGGTTTCTCGAAAGTCCCGAAACTTTACGGGCCATTTTCACGTGTAACAATTCCCTCTGCATCTCAAGAACGGAGAGGATTTAAGTCGTCAAACTTCACAGTTAGTTCGCTGTTTGTTACCTTAAAAACATGTTAAAAGATCGGCCTTCCTGAACAAGCGGTTGGCAGGTTTACAAATGGCTTTTCGGGCCCGAAAAGTTTTCGGGTGATCGCCGGCGCAACCAAATCTTCCAATATCAACTGCACCATGAAATCATTGAGCGTGTGAATGAAACTGAAGAACAGCGACCAGGGCAGACACACTACTTTCCCCATCAAGCCGTTATCAGAAGCGACGCCTTAACGACAAAGTTGAGAGTAGTGTTTGACGCAGTTGCCGAAGTGAAGCCAGACTGCCCTTCCCTGAATTAGTGCATTTACGCTGGTCCACCGCTGACCCCCGGTATTGCAGACATCGTGATGCGTTTCAGAGCCCATAAAGTTGGACTAGTCGCCGATATCTAGAAAGCCTTTCTGAATATCGCAGTAGATGAGCAGCAAAGAGATCTGATGCGATTTCTGTGGATTGGTGACGTCACAAACGAGGATCCAAATATCGAGATATTTATCGATTCTGCCGAGTTACCTTCGGTATGAACTGTTCTCCGTTCCTGCTCAACGCTACAATTCAACACCACGATACCGAGTACTATGCGCATGATCCAGTCCCAGCAGAGTACGTTCTAGTAGGCCTGTATTGGAACCTTGGGGAAGACAAGATTGTTATGAAGCTGAATAAGATCTTCGAATTTGCCAGAAAAATGGAACCTACTAAGGGAAACGTTCTCCGAATTGCAGCCAAACTATTTGACCTTCTAGGACTGATATCTCCAGTAATGGTGGTGTTAAAAATGCTATTACAAGAGCTTTGCCTGAACAAGTGTGAATGGGACAGCCTCGTGTCTCAACCTGGAAGAAACCGCCTACAAAAGTGGTTGACGGACGTGGAAAAGGTTAGCGAAATGACTTTGAGCCGCTACTACTTCCCCGAAGAAGAGAGAAGAGTGGAATTCGCAACCCTACACAGATACGGAGATGTTTCGGAGGGAGCGTATTGCGTAGTTGTCTACCTGTGCATTAAAACTGAAGATGGCTACAAAACAAGCCTCGTAGCATCCAAGAGCAGAGGCACGCCACCTTCGCCTATGAACTTTATCTTGGAGAAAGCGCCATGATGGGGAGGGTACTATGAGCGTATGGTGCAGCTGTTAGAGAGGAGCCTGAACGCAAAGTTCTTGGAAAGGGGCAGCTGACCTATGAAGAACTACTGACAGTCTTCACAACAGTGGAAGGAGTACTAAACTCACGTACCCTCACATATGTCTACTCGTACGTCACAGATCAAAAACCCCTTACACCATCACACCTCGTCATTGGAAGACGCCTTGCTACACTACCGAACCCCTCCGAGCTAAAAGATGAGGAAGAAACCGCCCTCAAGGTAGAATGGAGAGCCCGTTACCTCCATAGATTACTGGAACACTTCTGGAAACGATGTTTTAACGAGTACCTTGTACGGCTGAGGGAATCCATCATTGTGGAACCAAGGGAGATCAGAACAAAGAAGCGAAGGTTGGAGACGTCTTTGTGATCCACGATGATGGTCTAGCGAGGAGCAAGTGGAGATTAAGAGAGGTCATTGAGCTGATCGAGAGCAGAGATGGACACAAACGAGGTGCTGTGTTGCGGATCATTAGCAAGAAGGGAAAGCCATCAACGTTACGGAGACCAGTACAAAAGCTTTTCCCACTGGAAGTAAACACTGGAAACCTGCCTGAAAACGGACATGACGAAGTCGAGCAAGTCGGAATTGTTCAGCAGCCTGATCATCCAGCGGAAATTGTGAGACCACCGAGACGAGCCGCAGCAGCTACTGTTGGCAAGATTAGGAGACTTCTTGACCAACCGTGAGCAGTTGGTAAAGGGGGCAGTGTGCAGAAATCGAGCATACATTGAACTAAACTGAATTGAAATAATAGGACAATTAACGGAAATAGCCTAGGAAAATGAACCCTCGTGAAACCGCACACAGATTCGTTTATGAACCCTAATTTAGTGATTATCTGATCTTGTCACACCGGGTGTGGGTTTTGGGAAAGGAAATACTGACACTTAAGTTTTTTACATGCCAGAACCTTGACTGTAGCCTTGATTACGGATAGCGTTTATTGAAAGAACTACGAGTTTCGAGATTTCGAGCCTTACAGAATATCAAGCCTTGTGACGCAGAAGCATTCAGCCAAACAAATTTTTACAGTTGCCTATAGCTCGTTACTGGCTGGTGGCATTTGTCTGCTAGGTCATGCTTGGGTTAAATGGCCTCGTAATATAATACTGTATGAATTAATATGCCGAAGTTGAATGTAATTTCTTAGCAGGGAATAACCTTTGTATTGTTTTTCAGGGTCATGCGGCCTGTGCTCTTTTAATTCTGGACAAAATGGAGGATCCTTATCTCAGCTTAGCTAACAATGTTCTTCAAACGTAAGTTCAACCATCACGACTAGAAGCGTACTACTTTATTGTATTTGTGGAACGGCGTTTTTACAGACCGAGTTATTTTTAGATCGATTTTCGCGTAATGCCAGACCTTCCCAGCTAATCCCAAGTCTTGCAAGAATGGTCACCCGTGCAACCCAAATCTTATTTTAGAACTTGTCTAAAAATAGCTTGATCACCCAGTATTGGAGTTGTAGACTCCTGTTTATGAGCTACTGGTTCAAGTGGTTTTCACAGTTTCGCTTCTTTTTGATTATAAATATTGATTGGATATGCAAGTACTCAGTGGTTCTATTATCAGCTATGCCGTTTTTAGAAGAGTATCGCAATTAAGTCCGTTTTGGTCTTTGCATTACCATCACAAACAAAAGTAATTGTGACTTGTCCCCAGGCCTTTTTCTCGCGCTTGGCGACATTTTTTTTGTGATTTTTCTTCATTATGGTTGTCTCGTTTGATTGTGTGCGCCAATCTTCATTTTCCAAAGTAGTGTGGTTATGTTTCCTGCACTCCTTTGAAAAAATGCTTTGTCTATCAAGAATTTTCTCTGTTTTTCTCGTTTTCAAAGGCCCTTGCATTTATCCGCCAAAAATGGCCTTGTACCAGTTGTGCAGGAGCTCATAGCACGGGGCGCCAATTTACTTGCCGAAGATGAAGATGGACACAACCCTGCTCTTGCTTGTGCACCAAACACACAAGTTGCCGATTGTCTGGCCCTTATTCTGGTTGCCATGGTACCCAGCTTGCGGTCTCCCTTGGCAACCTCCGTTCGGCTGGACAATTCCGAAGACCACACAGATGATGATGAAGAAGACAATACGGACTTTCTCTCTCCCGCACATAACGCTACGGTGTAGCAAAGAGCAGCTATTCGACTTAACTTTTTTATTGTCAATTCTAGGAACGTTTTATATGAAATTCTAATTTGAAGGGAAGGTTTTTCATGTACGAAGGCTGGGGCAGTTCAAATCACATTGTATAGAAGAAATTTAATTTTAATTGCTCCACAGTTTTTGAACACCATTTATACATGTTGCGTTTAGATACGATTTTTCTTTAGGACTGGGATGTGATGTGATGGGAGGGTAAGAAGGGGAAAGGGAGGGGGCAGGGAAGGGAGAATTTCTACGGAAACTGTGTGGGTACCACATTGACAGCAAACTTTGGAGTTAGTATGAGCATGACTCATTACTGTTACTTCTTCCACAATGGACATTTTCTCCAAAATGCATAGCAAGGGTTTTTCTTTGTTTTTAAATAGCAGCGATTGATATTTTCAATATACCGAAAACAGTAGGGCGGACACCTATTCTCGAGAGCTCTTTTTTGACGCAAACTTTCAGACTTTTTCCGTCTTAGGATGCCCTGCAACCAAAAGCAGTTGCCACGTTTTCTAAGTTAAAAGTGACGAGGCTGAGTTGACTTGTCAACGCTTTGGCCTTTCCTTTTTGAATAGCAATTCTATCCCAATTAATCATGGCCTAGATACGAGCAAGTTCTTTTTTTAGGTAGCGGGAGATGCCGCGCGCGAGGCACGAGGGACGTGAAATCTCCCGAGATGGAGTGCTTGCTCCTTAATTGCTTTCCAATCAACAAGTGTGTGTTTTAAACCTGCAATAGATGAACCATTTACCAATTAAGTTTGACCTTTGGACTTTTTAAGTGCGCTACTCAGTTCCTCAGTCATTACTAAAGTGGACTCAAGTGAAGACTACCTTTGAAACCGAGGACGCAGGCAACGCGAAGATGGAAGAAAGGGAATATCTCAATGCAGCTTAATTTTTTGCAATTTTCATCAGCACAATGACAATCAAATTGAAATGAAAGAAGCGGCGAAAGGTTTTTTCCTCAGGGAATTGGGTATCAGGATCCACTGTTTGGGTCTTTTTTTATCGTACTCCTTTGAAAGAATATCTCTAGTTCATTATACAAGCTTCTTTTGGGCCTATTTAAGTTCAATGTTTTTGCGTTGAGAAATAAATGTACAGTTATTTGTTCTACCGCGTTACCTCTTCCTCGACCCTGGGGCTCGGTTTGGGAACAATGCGATGCAAAAACTGAATTCAGTCGTTTTTCCTATTCTTTTCTCATGATTTAAATTCTCATTAACCGAAAGTGTGTCTTCACGCAAAACTCTCAACCTAAGGCCTTTCCGTATTGCGAGGTCAATGCACCAAGGCCAAGGATTGTTCATGATGTAGTTGTAGAGAGCTACGCGCTATTTGCCATTGGCTATTTACCATCTGATATCACACTTTTTTAACCAATCAGAAGTGAAACCAAAACCAATAGTGGCTCGCGCGTGCACATTTTCCCACGCTTTGTGTCAGCTACATGTGATTACTTCGAGTTTTGATTGGTTTACTGGATTGTCTCCGTCCTTTTTGATTGGCCAAAGTAATTACTTTGGATTTGGTTTTAAGACACATTTGAAAACCGCTCTATAAACTTGCATTAGTTTAAAATAACATGAAATAAAAGCAAAGCAATATTTCTCTGTCATCTACCGCATTCTCGTTGCTCGTGCATTCATCCATCCGTATTTTCGGTTTCTTACATCAAATTATAGCAGTTGTCGTACCCAGATTTCTCTCACCTTATTCCTTGCCGCCATTTAGATGAAAAATGCATATTTGTCTATCTTCGATGGACGAATTTTGATCTCGTGATCTGCTGTGTGCCAATGGTCTTCTCCCGACCCGCTGCCATGTTGAAAGCCGAGAAGACCCTAGGAACGAGGTTGGAGTTTGGTTTTGGGGGACGCAGCCTTAAAATTATAGACGTTTATATGGATTTTAAATTATGTTTTTAAGTCCGTAACTTGGTCTCTGTTCGACCTAAGCGCATCAAGCTTGGACAGATGGGCAATCTCAACGATATCTTTCATGTGATGGTGTCAATAGACCACTTTCGATATATTAAGATTCAGTCCTAAACAAAAGGTATCATCTCTAGGCTCTGGGGAATAAACTCATACAAATCCTTATATTTATTCCCCAGAGCATCGGGATGATGTCTTTTGTTTCGGACTGAATTTTAATACATCGAAAGTGGTCTATTTATCGATTGGTTCAAATTTGAAACTCGCCCCAGTTCCCTGCGCAATTCCGGAATGGCACATAGGATGTCGAACGAAAGGTTTTACTTGTGAGTTAAGGGTGGTCAACACTCGTTGCCATCCCTCAAACTGACATTTCCCTTTTTATTCAACTTACACGACGTACAATCTACTTCAGTCTTCAAATCTACTTCAAAGAAACAAACATTTCAATGGGCTGAGAACATTCAGATTAGGCGAGCCAAAGAGTTGAACCCGGACAGGAGCCCATCTGGAGCGTGCAACTTCCATACAGCGTCTGTGAAACGGCGTTTTCACAAGTAGGTTTATTTTTAGACTAGCCCTTCCCGCGAATTAGGTCAAAAAACAAAGGCAGTTCCGGTTCGGTAACCCTATGACGTCAGCTTAATTTCTTGTAATTGGTCATCGGGCTCCTGTGGGAGTCTCATTAGCGGGAAATTCAATCTAAAAATAACCTTACTTGTAAAAACGCCGTTGCACGAACACAGTAGAGTTGTAGGCTCCAGATGGGCTCCTGACCCGGATCGATGGGTTATCCACTAGTCTAACGAGACAAGCTCCTGGAAAATCGAATTTTTTAGAGTATTGACTTAGTAGTACCCAGCAAAACAAGTAAAAGCTAACCGTCTTCAAAGTGGTTTTTAGACCTAAATACTGTAGATCAGCGCAGCTTTGCTTAGAAACGCTATTTCTTGTTGAACTAAAGCTCTAATTCTGCCTGTTTTCATTCTTTTTACGGCGATAAGTTTCTCATATTAAGATGGGATATTGCGTCGTGTAATTGTAAGGAGATATCCAATGTCAGTTTGACGGATGGCCATTAGTGTTGACCGTTGAGGGTAGGCTCAATAGTCATTAACCACTTCGCAGGATTCAGAAATTCATGATTCAGAAATATGAATTCTATATCTAGAATTCCTCTGGATGGACTTACGGTACCGTTAACATTTCAATAAAAAGAATCGAATAGCCTACTTTATTCAATTTCAAAATGACAATTTTGGAAAAAGTAAATCGTAATATAGTATCAACGTGAGTGAGTTAAATTCAAGTCTAAATTGTCCTTTCATATCTACCGTTCTCAAGTCGATTTCAGTTGATTTCACCACCGGTTCGAATTTTTAAATTAATTGTATACTCCCTGGATCGTTTGCGAACCTTCAGTTTGTTTTTTAGTCGTTTGCAAGTGAGCGTATCTCTGAACACAGGCAGTCTCAAACTATAAATAATAGGATTCAAAAGAGAATTAGTTAAGTGTAACATCGTTGCTATGTAAATCAGATTTTTGGCAGGAAACAGTTCTTGATGATCGCAATGAACGAAATAGATGACGAGACTTGGAACCCATAACATAACTGAGCCAGCTACCACAATTAACAGAGTTTTGGAAAGTTTGCTTTTCTGTTTGGCGATTTGCTTGTTTCGTGTGACATCGAAAGCGTTACGTCTGTGACTCAGGCGTGTTCTTATTAGCAGATACAACCCACATACGACAGCTAAAGATATGCCTATGATAGAGCCGTAAACCATCACATAATATTTGTGTTGCATCAAGTCGTATAAAACAAGTAGATGCATTGCGCCTAAGGTTACCCCAGTTAGCCACGCGACATCAACACTGTAGATGTAAGCTTTGGTACTTGTTACCCGATGGCGTAACGGCCAGAGAACAGCAAAGGCTCGCTCTACCGCAATGAGTACAAGAAAAAACACCGACGCACTGGAAAATAAAGCTTCTAATAACCTTGCAATATTTGCAGGAGTGTCATGAACCTGAAAGACCATTATATGTCGGGGAAGAACGAACGTGGTCACCACAAGGATTTCGGTGAATCCAACAAGAAGATCAGCGACTGCTAAGTTTAGAAGAAGTAACCAAGTCCGATGAAGTTTGCGTCGGTTAATCCAGAAAACAAATATGGTGAAAGCATTGGCTAAAGATATTACTAAACATAGGAAAATCATAATGCTTAGAACCGTAACGCTGACTGTCGAAGGCATGGCTGGCAATCAAGTTAACTTCTTGACCTGGTGAGATACGTTACTGCGAGGATACCGAGGCGGGCAAGAATGCGAGAGGCAGGATGAAAGTGTGTTGTAAGGACTACACCCTTTGTATAAAGAAAACAAAGCAACATAAAGACCCATCATGGCATTGGTATATGCGGAAATGTCTTTGTCCAACAATACAATGTTCTCAAGTTGTCCTTAAAAAAGTTTACAAATAAAATGCCGTGTCTTATTATGCGCTTAGTAAATAAAATGCTGATGTTGATGAAAATCTGACGTTGAGTTATTAAAGGCGGCCTTTCTAATTTCAACGTTCGTAAATTAATCAGTCTTGAGTGAGTTTGTATTATAAAAGATTAAATTAATTTTATTTTGGGGGCTTGTGAAGAGATTACAAAATTTAGCAAAATGGCGAGGGTTTGCACTGCATGTTTGACATTTGATTTTGTCACTGATTTTTTATCAACGATAGTTTCTTTACCATAATAACCTCTTTAATAGTAATAACCGAAATAATAATAATAATAATAATAATAATAATAATAATGTTGAGAATGATGATGATAACTTCTTTTATCTTTATTTAACTCATATCCGAGCACAAACGCTGGTTGGGAACGGACAGGAAATTAAATCAGTTGAATCATATTATAGCATGGATGTTGTAGTTAGTGCGAGATTTCATTGTTCTCGGGTTCTATGCTACCTATATGATTGAGGCTCAGTAGTTTCATTGGTATCAGTACTCAAGAGACCTTGATGACCTCTCAGTATACTGTGGTGTACTGTCAGTTTCAAGCTACTTTGTGCGCAAATGTTACTCCAGGGCGTCTAATTCACTTGATCAACTTCCACACTAACATACTTGTGGACCAATCAAACTGCTGCCTTTCAGTGTGCTTTCAGCTGCCAATATTTTTTTCGAAGCGCCGGGCAGCGGCGGATAGTTCTGAACCATAATGTTCTGTATTTCTTTTGTCTTTTTATTGATGTCTTACATTAAAAAAAAATTAATCATAGATGTCACATTTAAATAAATTTCAAAGTTCAAATGAAAATAAAACCTTTAAGAATGCTCTAAGAAATTTACATTATTTGGATGGTTACGGAGTTTTAATTTATTTTTCAGTTGTTTGAAGCTTCTCTCTGAACATAGGCAACCTGTATTAAAACTATGTAAACCTGATTCAGTTCTTGAATGACCAATAAACCTGGCGCATATCCATGTTACATGGATACAATTCCTCGTTTCGTCGCAAAGAAGTGAGTTCATTTACTAGAGCGCTATTAACACCTGTCAATAGCTTTGGTGCTTGGGATCATAATTCTCGAATAATATTTAAAAGCGGCGAGGTGAAGATAACTGCCGAGATCCGACACTGCCTGCAAAAGAAGGAACGACCTGTGGGCGAAAATTCAAAGTTCAAGTAGAAATTAGCGCTTTAGTCTTTCTTGAAATTTCAGTTTTAAGTTGAATGTAGTTCACTACATATACGCCTTTATTAAATTTAGTAATGCTAATAGGACTGAGTGGAGTCCAATTCGGTCTGTAATCACAAGAGTGATAACCGTCCAAATGCGCGGGAGTCCGATTTGTTTAGCACGAGTATGATTGCAGATCGAATTGGACGACACGAAGTCCTCCTACCAATTAATTAATCATAAAATTTACAATTTCCGAGAAAACAAGAAGAACCACTTTGTTTGACGTCGCTCTGAAAGAAAGAAGGAAACTTGAAAGCCCCTGTTGAAGAGCCTGTCACATTGTTTTTATGGAGTTTGAAAGCAAGGTTGTGACTGGTTGATTTAAACTACAACCTGGAATGTGATTGGTTTTAACTACAACTTTGAATGTGATTGGCTTATTGAGATGTCCGATGACAACTCAGCAAGTGAGTAAGTGGAAAATAGGAGTTTTTTAAATCAATGTATTACAATCGAGGAAATTGTAATTTTTATGATTAATTCAGTAATTGAAATAAATTCAAATTTCTTTCCTTCGATTAACCCGGACCTTTTTTATCTTTCGGGTGGAGAATCGTAATCATGGTTCCATCTTCAAAGAACTAACGGTTCAGCCTTTTTCAAAAATCCCCTGCCTCACCCTCATCAATTTATCATAAATCTTACCCCCTGTTCTTTCAAAACAAGTGATGCTTAAATTGTCCATATAAGTGCGAAGATCTCTTCTTTCTTTCATCTTAAGATTTTCTGCTAGTAAAACGTGTGGAATTTACAATGTGAGGGGTGGTCCATAGGGGTAGTCCATGGACCCATTCCATAAAGGGGTCCATGGACCGGGGGCGTTTACCATTTGCACGGAAAATCCGAAAACAATGGCAAATCAAAATGGCTGCATCTGCAGTGTGGAAAGCCGGGAAAGTGATTTTTCGGGTCATTTAGGTTGGAACGGGAAAAGAGGAATACGTCTGAAGATTTCCATGTTTTTCGGAAACTTTCCGGTGGAATGAGCTGTACCACTCGAATTTCCAACCGGAATTTTCGGTTTTTGTTGACAAATAGCAAACGCTCCTGGTCCACAGGGGTGGTCCATGGACCCGCCCGACATTTAAGGGCGTCTTGTCATTTTCTTGTAGGTATGCCAGGCCTTCCAGGGAGGACCCTGCCAATCACCTGGACAATCAAGAGGGGCATTCCGTGGTGCAAGTCGCACACCCAGGGAAGGCTCTACACCCTATCAAAAAAGTCGTTATTTTCCCCCCGACCTGTGATCCTCCGGACCCAAGTAGGATTGTCTGCAAGTACGAGACGCACCTGACTGCCAAATATTTCAGCCTCGTAGCTTGAAAGAGAGGGTCACAATACATCAACACTTATCTAGCCTACTTCTGAAGACCCCCAAGTCCTTTAAGGGTGTAACCTTTTACCCCATTTGACAGGCCAAGTAATCCCAAAAAGTAAAAAGTGAAGCTATCCCATCATATCATACATTACTAGAAAGGCCTCGATGAGCTTTACCATGTGACGCAACTTGGGCATCCTGTGTCATGTTGGGTGTCCTGTTCACAGTTTTAACTGCATAACATTCCTACGTTTTATTCCCTTGGGACCAAACTCAGTCAACGAGTAGAGGACACTTTGCCCCACGCATAGATACCAGTTTCGCCCAAGACGAATCGACCCGCGGACACCACGACCATAGTACAGTTATGACATTTAGAAATTCTCTTCAAGGAGCTGTTTAAAACGTAACAAGCGATTAAATTGAATTTAAAACTGCTTTATCTACGGTCTAACGCTTGGTGAGAAAACAGATCTTTGAACTGATTAGGCCAATTTTGAAAATCATTTCACCCGGCATAACAATGCCCGCAAAAAGTGTACTATAGTACAATTATGACATTCACGGAGCCGTTTAATAGGTAATCAGTGATTCAAAGACGCTTAAAACTGCTTTACCTACCTACGGTCTAACGCTTGGTGCGAAAATTCAGGCCACTTTTGAACATCGACTTTCACTCTAGATTACCCGGCATAACAATGCCCACACAAAATGCCCGCAAAAAGTACATTGGTGACATTGAGAAATTCTCTTCACGGTGCCGTTTAAAACGTAATAAGCGATTGAATTATGCTCAAAACTGCTCTATTCACGGTTTGAGGCTTGGTGAGAAGTTAAATCTCTGAAATTAGGACATATACTCAGTTAAGTACAAGTTATGACATTGAGAAATTCATTTCACGGAGCAGTTTGAGTCTTTAAAGCACAAGGGATTGGAATTTGCCTTAAATTGATTTAAGCATGATTGTTTGCGTACTAATGTTCGTTTTGCACTTTGAAATTTTACGATTTTCACTTCGGTTAGGTTCGTATTGGATTGTGGGGAACATCCTTTTACGCGTTCTACGGTACATTCTCAGCGGCTGTCACCCATAGAGGTCGCGAGAATCGGCTGACTCTTCGTTTGTGCGAATAAATGTTAAGGAGTGTGCTGCTGTCATTCAGTTCTCGGCAAAGAAGTAGACTTGTTCGTTGGATAACTGTTAACAGTATCAGAAGGAGTGGAATTACGGAGATGATGCGAAAAGAAGATGTGGCTTCCATGCGAATTGATTACAAAATGCCGGTCTTCGACGAGAGTAGCTTTGTGGCAAAAGAACCCTTTATGCAGTTTGATGCTTGGTTTAAAGAAGCCAAAACAGTGGAGGGAATTGGAGAAGTAAACGCTATGGTGCTTACTACGTGTGGGAGGTTAGTTGTGATGTGTAAAGAAAGAAAGAAACGTGGAAGAAGTTCTCTTAATTATACCAAACTAATTTCAGCCCAAGATTTTTTAAGGAGGAAGAGGGAAACTTGCCTACAGTGTATTAATCGCATGAAACACGAGTTTTCGCACCTTTAGAGAATACCTGGCCACTCTTGTGTACTTGTTGTGGCATCGTTTGAAGAACGAAACATATAACAATAAACGCTATTCATATGCTAAAAAATGCATTTAGCTCATTTGGAGTCAGTATACATGTTACGTAATCTGCAGTTCACGTAAGCCTCGTTCTCTCCTTCCTGGTTGTATTTGATGCCAATCTCTTAATAAGGTTGCTGAAAAGAGTAAAGGGGAGAATTTTAATCTCAGTTTACACAAAAAACACCTCCTGACACTTTCCTTTTGGTTATCTTCTTCACATGTCAGGCCATCCTCTTTTTAGCTTGTGGAGAGCTACAACAAGTTGCAATAATAGTGGAGACACTTCACCTTCTTGGAGCGCTATTAATTTACCTATTATCTCTCACACTGCAGCCCCCCTCCCCCCCCTTTATCAGTGTTGCTAGCAAGACAAACAAATGTTGGAAACTTAAACAGTCAACATTGAAAGGGGGAGAGGGTAGGGGAAGTGGGAAAGGTTTAAATTCTAGATACTGTGGGTACTGGAAGCTTGAAAAGGTGTTTATTCATGAAAGTGTCTCAGCAGTTTTGCAACTTGTTATCTGAGTTGGTTATCACTGTATTGCCGTATGGTCACTTTGTTTATTGGAACAGGAAGGCGTAATTATCTTTTGCATTTAATATGGTGTTTCCAAAAAAAAATGGTTTCATTATCTGATCTGCTGTGAATGGAAAATGGCCAATAATAAACTGGATTTTGGCGTGGTTTCGGTATGACGTAATTTGAAGCCATTTCAGTGCTTTCTGCAAGTCAAGGAGAAAATACACAGAATTTGTTAGATGAAAAGGTGTGATTTCCATCCTTTCGCTTTTTACAGTAGGCTAGGAATATCCTGGAACCGATTTTGAAATAATTTGTCTTAAACAAGTACTTTTGGTCAACACATGACATCTAGAACACACGCAACATGAATGAAATTAGCTGTTGTTTACGTATGAGAAACAGACATTACCTCTCCTTTAACTGTGATCACGTGCCATTTAAAGGGCACATCCACTTTCTGAAAAATCAATTCTCAGCAAACATTGTTATACAAAGATACATTGTCACAACGGTCCATTTTACAGCGGTCCATTTGTAACATTACTTATTGCTTTAGGGTTAGTCTGCTTCTAGAGAAGGGATTGCTAACGCTTAGTAGCAAGTCTTCTAAGTAAAATGTATGGTACAGGCTAATTCCATGTTCTTTGGAATGACCGACTGAGCACAATGATCAAAAGAAACCACCCGATTGTGCGAAATCATTTGCGAAATTGTTTTACAATCAGGTACAAAAGTGAACAAATTTGTACTGGCTACACATTATGTGATTTATATGAAACGGTCTACATGGTCTACCACAACTTTCATTGAGAAAATAATATGATATAATATTTCTTGCTGTTGCGGTGGTAGACCGTGCCTGGATGGTAGACCGTTGGTAAATGGAATAGACGATATGTACAGGATTCTAACTGTGTGAACTTTATTACGAATCATCTGGTAATGTATTGGATTGAGTAGAAAGAAAGTACTAGTTGAATTGTGCTGTATCCTGGAAGATACGATTTTCAATTGTAACGCCACCATCCTTGTTGACGTCACCAAGGAACACAATAAAATGGTATTGTGACACATAATACGAGCCATGTGTAACTTTCGGAGCATTACATCTGCAATTCAAAATACCTTGCTCACTTTAGTATTTGGTACGGAGTCTTCTGTTAGTGGTGATAAGTCCAAACAGTTGAAAATCGATGCCACTGTATGTCAATAATTAATATCCTTTCGTGTTTGGTACAATACGCTTTGCACTTCATGTGCAAACTTCTCAAACGATATCTAAGGATTGTTTCTTTATAGGATTCAAATCCGGACTGGCAAAATTATTGCAATCAATCAGACAACAAGTAGCAAAAATAGTGGAGACACTTCACCTTCTTGGAGCGCTATTAATAATTTACCTATTATCTCTCACACTGCAGCCCCCCTCCCCTCCTTATCAGTGTTGCTAGCAAGACAAAAAGTTATTGCAAATTTAAAGAGTCAATATTGAAAGGGGGAGAGGGGAGGGGAAGTGGGAAAGGTTTAAATTCTAGATACGGTGGGTACTAGAAGCTTGAAAAGGTGTTTTTTCATGAAAGTGTCTCAACAATTTTGCAACTTGTTGTAGCGGGATGGTTGGCGAATCAGGCTGTCAGGCGTAAAGAATGGAAAAATTGTAATCGATGTCTGATCGTCTCAAGTTCGGCACGCGCATTCATGCATTCGTTAAATGGTTGTTAAGGCGGCTGGTGTATTCATGCATTCGTAAAACAGAAAAATTTATTACACTGCAATTGTAACCACTCTATAGGCTTGATAAATCGCTATATCACCTCCCTGACACAGTATCTTACTTACTCCATGAGCTTACCACAAGATGATACCTTTGATTTTACTCCGTTTAGCATCGTCCGACAGAACCAAATTTTGGCATTTTCAAAAAAAAATTAACGACGTAGTTAAACAATTTTTATGTCGCAGAGACGTTTTGGTGCTTGATCCTTTTTGCCACGTTGTCTTAATTTTACAATAACACCAAGCACTTTTCAATGGTTATTCTTTCATGTTACGCTTATGCGAAATACATAACTTTCTTTCGTATAAGAATGGTATCAATTTGCATACACATAATATTTATTATTACCTATTATTCCTTGTGTACCCTGTACACCCTGTTTACCCTTCTACACCCTTTAAACCCAGTACACCCCTGTATCCCATTTACAGTGCTCCTTGGGGAGTGCAGGAATGGCGCAGTGGTGAGAGCACTTGCCTCCCATGTGGCCTGGGTTTTATTCCCAGACTTGGCGTCATATGTTTGTCGGATCTCTACTCTGCACCGAGAGGTTTTCTCCGGATACTCCTGTTTCCTGTTTCCCCTTTCCTCAAGAACCACCATTTGATTTGCATTGATTGTTCAGGGTTGGACATTACCACTCGTCCGCTTGCCCAGGCGAGTGACCAGGTAAACATGCCACCTTAAGACTGCTCCTGAGAAGATTCATCAAGAAAAAAAATCAATTTAAAATATAAAGGAAGTGCCTCCATTGTGTCCAAGTGTCCAACCCTGTTGTTAATTTCAGTTTACAGTGTCCCCAGTTAGTGCTCCAGTTACTTTCCTTTCCTTTCCTTCCCCTGTTTACACCCTGTATCACTCTACACCTTGTTTACCCCAGTACACCCTGTAACCCTTGTTTACCCTTGTACACCTTGTATCCCCAGTACACCCTGTTTACCCTTTCAAACCCTGTAAACCCAGTGCACCTTGTTTACCCTTTACAGTATGCCCTGTATCCCCTGCACACCTTGTTTACCCTCGTACACCCTGTATTCCCCTGTAAACCCTGTTTTCCCTCGTAACCCCTTCAACCCCTTTGTGAACAAGTTTAGAAATAGGTGTGTTAATTGTATTAACAGCTGGTAACAAAAACTTTGATGAAGTTGTTGCAGGGTAAAAATTAATAAAGTCATGATCAGCTTTGTTCATAGCACACACACATTTTTTTAATTCTGATACAAAACATTCTTTATTAAAGATTGTTATGCTATTTAATTGCTTGTGATATTTATCACAAGCACATATTGTTTTGAGGCATATCTGCATAAAAAATTCCAAGTTAATTGACTGTGCAGATCAATAATGCTTTCTTTAACAAACTGTTGCCTCGTAATGTCTCCTTTGTATAGTATTTGTATGCATAGGTAAATACTACCATTTGCGTCCATCCTTGAAGCCAATGAAACGTTGGCGGTTATGTTTTGAAATTGACCATGTTTTTGATGGCATACCAGCATGTTTTGTTCACGGGCTCTTCAAGTTTTCAGGTTTTACGTGAGGTCGGAGATATTTATGAATCTGCCTAGGGATCAAGAAGAGTTATAAACATCTATCTCCTGTGTGTTTCCAAAGACACGGAATATGGGATTTGGTATACTTTACCAAGAAGAGATACGTGATTCAGCAACTACATGAAACCGAAGTGAAACTAGAAAGATTGAGGAGAAAATATTTCTGCT
Organism: Montipora capricornis; assembly: GCF_036669925.1. Lineage (NCBI taxonomy): Eukaryota > Metazoa > Cnidaria > Anthozoa > Scleractinia > Acroporidae > Montipora > Montipora capricornis. Next base: position 6,697,384 of record NC_090883.1, read on the forward strand.
TCTAGGGAATTCTGTGCACACATGCTCTTCCGTGTTTCAAGGAGCATTTAAAATCTTGATCTCAAGCGACTCCTGACTTTGAATT
>NC_090883.1:6702468-6717468 GCF_036669925.1 Montipora capricornis
ACTTAATGACTGGCCCCAAGGGAAACAGTGAGTTTTGTTTCCCCGAGACCCTCGGGGAAACCCTCAATGTTTGCCGAGGACAGCAAATAATATACCAAAAGATAAATGAAACTAAAGTTAACAGGAGGGAGACACGCGTAGGTTAGGTTGGGTCATATTTTAGGATGAGCGCAAAGAACAGTTCTCTGTAAGTCGACTTTAGGAAGAAGTACAAGACGATACACTAATATTAGCTACAAGTTCGTTTCAGAAGGGAAGGTATTTGTACAATTTACAGTGACATATGAGCACCAGTACTGAGTAGCATAAAAGGTTTCAGTGCAGTTTTACAGACTCTTCTCGAACGAATATCATTCTAATGGCAGAGCAAGTGATGGTTAATTCCCAAACGATATGAAGGTCTTCCCTGAATTTAAGCCGGAAGTGGCCAAATACAGTCTCCAAGATGGAAAAACAGTCTTCCGAACATCGAGCTCGACAATTTTCCGTTTGGAAAATGTGAGAATTTTCATCAGTCGAAAGATTCTCAGCATCACAGCCTGATCACGATGATGTGGGTGTACTGTTCCTGAGGTGATAGAGTGGAAAAAAGCCAGTTTAATAAGCTAGTTCTTAGTTTCAAGAAACGAATGTGTGGGTGTAGTGATTGTTCTATGGGTTCCCTTTGTAACCCATACCTGTGGTGTATTCTGGGTAGTGATAAAAGGTAAGATGGCGGATTGAAAACGTGAGTTTGTTTTCTGGAGTGTAATCCGTTCGCATCGTGGAACAGTCTGGAGTACAGACATTACATTGGCGACGAGGATGGGATAAAAAAAGTTCTTTCTTTTATGGCGGTAAATCCTATTCCATCGATAGATATTTCGGGGCCGAAGTCGGAGTTGATTGAGCGAACGATGACGTGTTTGGCTACGAGGGTTCACATACTCTGCCGAAGGGAAAGCAAATTTGCAAAACAGGCCGCTACCTGAGTGCAAGATATCTTCGAAAACTTGGTAATCGCTTCCCTTCCCGAAGGCCAAGCGAATGATGTTTATCAACAAGCTGCACGCCGTCGTTCTGCGTCAGTTACACCAAAAACCTGGCGAAGATGCGGACTCGTTCGTTCTTCGACTTATAGGAAACAAGCAAGGCACTGTGGATATGGATATGAAGATCTCGAATTCGCAGTGAGAGACCAGGTGCTCGAGAAAGTATCTTCCCAAGAATTGCGGACCAAGCTATTCGAGGTACCTAAGCATACTGCTTGCAGCAGCTTTAACTACAGCCAAGGAAACGTAATTGCTGGAGGGGAAGGAAAGTCGAGCGTGAATGTGGTCCAGCACACAGAAAGCAAAGAAACATCAGGCGGGCAAGCCACACACAAGTGCTATGCATTTGGGAGGCCAGGGCATTTTTCGCGTGACCTGCGAGGAGTAAGACGTGTGCAAAGTGTGGTAGGAAGAGGCACTGGGCAATATGTTGTAGGCATGAGGCGGATGGAAACCAGAGCAAGAGTGTTGGGAGAGTTATAGTAAGCGAAAAAGCAGTGTTAAATACAAGTGCGGATATGTGTTGAAATGAGGCGCGCAAATGAGGCAACTCAAAGGGAGAAATTAACCATTCCCACAGTGGACGAGGTGTTGGAAGAAATGAATGGAAGCACAGTTTTCTCCAAGCTAGATATGAACATGGGCTTTCGTCAAATTGAGCTCGAAGAAGCGTCCTGGGATATCATATCATTTTCAGCTGGTGATTTACAGTTTCGTTACAAGAGGCTGAGTTTTGGTGTGAACAGTGCTTCTGAACAGTATCAGAACATTGTAAGGCAGACGATTGCTGACTGCTCTGGGGCCACCAATATAGCTGATGACATTGTTGTTCTCGAAAAAACGACAGAGGAGCATGACAGAAATCTTATCACATTGCTACACCGTTTGCAAGAGAGGAACTTGACCCTCAACCAGGATAAGTGCAAGATTGGAATGAGCCAGATTGTCTTCATGGGACTGCTTTTAAATAAGCATGGTGTGGGACCAACAGAGGAAAAGGTCAGAGCTGTTCGTGAAACAGAGCCCCCTGCTAATGTTGCCGAGCTGAGGAGTTTTCTGGGACTCATCAGTTTCAGCTCAAGGTTCCTACCAAATTTTGCAACCACAGCGGAACCACTACGGATCGAAGTTGACACGACAGGAGACCAAATAGAAGTGGGGCAAGGAGGAAAACAAAGCGTTTGAGGCATTAAAGACGCAATTGGCGGAGGCATCAATGATGGCTTTTTATGACAATAATGTTCCGACGGAGGTGGTCACTGACGCGAGTCCAGTTGGACTTGGGGCTATCCTTGTACAAGAGCAGCAGGGAGTGAAGAGAGCTGTTGCATTTGCCAGCCGCAGCTTAAGCAAGGTTGCGCGTCGCTACAGCCAAACAGAAAAAGAGGCATTAGCAGTTGTTCGGGGCTGTGAGAGGTTGAGTCTTTATCTATTAGGGCTCGAGTCATTTCAGTTTGTTACTGACTGTAAAGGTTTGGAGGTTATTTAGGGACCAAAGTCCAAACCATCCGCCAGGGTGGAGAGATGGGTACTGTGTGTAATGCCTTTCATGTACACCGTGCGACATATACGCACAGGCCAGAACATTGCTGACTGTCTAAGTCGTTTGACGAAGATACCCACTTCATCACAGTGTAACAACATAAGTGAAGAATATGAGAGAATGCTGAGCATCAGTGCTACTCCACGTGCGATGACAACTAGAGAGAAAGAGAGAGCTTCTGCTGAGGATGAGGAACTCACAACCATCCGCAAGTTTTGGAAGACCGTGACAGGGGACTGGTCCACTGCTCTAAACGCCTACAAGTTGCTACGTGATGAAATTGCAGTGATTGGAAGACTGGTTATGAGAGGTATGCAGATCGTTGTGCCATTGATCCTGCGTAAGAGGGTTCTAGAGTTAGCACATGAGGGGCATCAAGGGACTGTGAAGTCAAAATATGGTCTCTGAAGTAAATATTGGTGGCCAAACATGATTTCTGTGGTGGAAAGACATTGCAAGAAGTGCCTTAGATGTCAGGCTGTGACTACTGTTACCACTACACCGCTATTTAAAACAACTATGCCCTCCACGCCATGGGTAGATCTTGCAATAGACCTAATGGGTCCACTACCAACAGGGGAGAGCCTTCTTGTCACTGTTGATTATTACAGTAGATGGATAGAGGTGGATGTAGTACGGAACACATCTAGCAGTACAGTACCATCATCAAGTGCCTTGGGAAGCATTTCACCCGTCATGGAATCCCTGAGACACTGCGGACAGACAATGGATCAAACTTAGTAAGCCATGAGATGGAGGAATTCCTGGATGAGCTGGGAATCAAAGCATAAGGACTATTCCCTTATGGCCTAGAGTAAACGGGGAAGTAGAACGGCAGAACAAGTCACTGCTTAAAGCAATGCGCGTGGCCCATACTGAAGGAAAATCATGGCAACGAGAGTTAAAGAAATATCTTTTGACCTACAAGTCAACACCCCACACTACGACTGGTATCAGTCCTGGAGAGCCCTGATGAGAAGGAGGAGGAGAGATCTGGTACCACAGATCAGTAGGCACGAGATCAGGCCCCAGTTGTTCAAAAGATGGATAAGGCTATCCACCGGATAAATCACTATCCATTGGATAGTGCAATTGGTTTCGCTATGACTTGTCCTCTCGTTAGTGATTTATCCCGCGGATAGCGCTATCCATCGTTTGAACAACTGGGGCCAGGATGCTGCACGGAAACAGCGAGGTACTGAAAGCGCAAACAAGAGAGCTGCTGGCAGAAGAAGACAAGGTGCTATTAATGAAGCAGAGGCGGAACAAGTTGTTAACCCTCCAAAAATTTGTATAGGCATTGTTTTCGATTTCTCTTGGGACATCGTCATGTCCCAGGAAAAATTGCAAACAATGATTATGCAAATCAAAGTGTGCATAATCATTCCAGGATTAAAACTGTTACGAATGGTGTGAATGTTTGGAGAGAAAGTTGGAAAAATTATCGTCAGGTGCTCACGTCCTCCACATAAGCTCATACACGTCGTTGTCAGGACGAAAATGGCAAAGAACTGTATCAAAGTGAAACGCACGTGCCGGGCGCGCAAAACCATTGTTTTTTGCTCATTAAACCTATTTTTTTGTAATATTGTCATAGTCATCATCTTCTTCCTTGCGTAAGCTCCCTTCTGATCTGAGAAGTCGTGGTTTTGAACCAACCAACCTTCCTGTCTTCCAGGTTTTGAATGATAAAGAGAAGAAACTTCAAGACGAATACGGTGATGAAGAGAAATTGATTCCAAAGCCAGATTATTGGTGCGTGTGTTATGCTATAAATTTCTTTCTTTTGTCGTAAAAACACTCACGATTTTACATCATCGAGGTGAAAGTGCTGCCCAAATGTTCAAACAACTGTTAACGGATAAAACGTTCAGCGTCCTTTTGGATAGAAACGAGAGTATTAAACTTGTACTGTTTGTATAGGTGGTTTTCACGTGACGTCATCGCCGCCATTAGCTTCTTTTGTTCATCCGCCAGAAATTGTACGTTGCAGCATTGTTATCTGTGTCTCTAGAGATTGGTTGCAAACCACGTTACGTCTCGCCACCATGTTGGTGGACGAAAACAAAAGATCTCTCATTAGCTCCTTTTGTTCGTCCGTTAGGAATTGTACGTTGGAGCATTGTTTAAGAGAAAGAAGTCTAATACTCTCGTTTCTATCTAAAAGGACGCTGATAACAATGCTGAAATGTACAATGATGGTGGACGAACAGAAGGAGCTAATGAGAGATCTTTTGTTTTCGTCCACCAACATGGCGGCGATGACGTCACGTGAAAACCACCTATGGTTGCAAGATGCTGTCTTACTGGTACAGGAGCATTCGCCTATCTGCTACCAGAGATGTATCGAGAGTGCGTCATTGCGTCCTGGGACGCACTTGTTTTTCTTTGGACGCACAGAATTTAGAACAAAGTGTCCAATTGAATGCAGACAAAAATTCGAATGTTTATGAAAATTACAAACGCCAGGAAAACCTTGCGAACAGCATATTCCACAACGAAACTGAACATTCCCATTTCTCACTATGGAGAAGTGATGGAGTTCCTCAAATTTCAGTGTAAGCTGTTGTTTTCGGATTTTTGTGGTCGAATGATTTCATTTTGTCAACGATTATGTCCAGCTTGAGGAGTTAGTTTGAATTTCCACGTGTTGCGTGACGTTATCTGAGCTGTTTTTTAGGCGAGACGATCGGTCGATCGATCAGTCCATAGTTACTAACTATGATCAGTCGAAGTTCAGTTTGTTGCATGCTTTCCATGCGAATTTCAAGCATTGGTTTGTTTATCGTGAGCGAAATGACAGAGAACCCGACGGCGCAGTGTATGAAATTGTTGTTTTGTGCGACCCTGTTGATATTAGGGAATTTTAGCAACGGCAACGAGAACGTCGTCATTAAATGTGAATTCTCGTTATTGTAATCGCTTCGCGACTATTCCAAGCATTTTAACGTGACAAAGGTGTGGCAAACCCTCAAGAATGAAACTAGTACGAACGGCGCCCAATTTACGGGAGAAAATGAAAATTTATCCTCAACGGCTGACGTTCTCCCTAAAACCTCAGATTTGGTCATTTCACGTTGTTGTTTTGCTGATCAAGGCAAAGAAATAGACAGAAATGAGAAGATGCGCGTGCAGAGCGTGCAATGCTATTCTTGGGTTTCACTCACGTGATCAACAGCCATGTTTTTCAACGAAAACAAAAAAAGCCGTTAGCATAATAATAGCTTTCAATTCCCGGAGGATTGGATCGGGACACCAACATGGCCGCCATTTCATTGTTTGGGGACACCAACATGGCGGCCGTGACGTCATGTGAAATCCAAGAATTGCTTTTGCTCGCTAAATGTGCAAAGTTGTGACTTTCTCGTTGCTCTCGCCGGGCGCGCACGTGTCATCGTCTTGGCTCTTGTTTTGCACGCAACTTGTCTGTTTTGCAAATTATGCAACTTTTTCGGAGTTAGTGTTGTTACGAAGTAACACAACTAAAAGGTTCGGTCTGAGGCCTTTCCCAGATGTTTGATCCCTGTAATTGTTTATGTTCGTTTGTTCCCTAAGATATTTTGTCATTGTTCTCCATTTGTCCTGTTCCCCATATCAAATTAGCCATGTAAACCCCTGGGAGGGCTTCAGTCGCATATTACCGTTAATAGGGTCGCTTCCTGTACATTAAAATGTTAGCCGTATTTTAGGGGAAAGAGCTTCGATTTGACAGGAACATAACTGAACGTAATAATGGATGACGGTATGAATGAGATGTCTCTGTTACCGCAGTACGACACCTAGAGCCGGAAAAAAACGGGATAAGTGAGTATAAGAGAATGGTTGTTTCGATTTTTCAGGGGCGGTTTTAAAGTTGTACCCGATCAAGTGGAATTTTGGCAGGGGCAATCCAACAGACTTCATGACCGATTTGTGTTTCGCAGACTTGGAGAGGATGAGGTTATTGATGACAGTTTAACAAAGAAAGGAACAGATGGATGGGTCTATGAGAGACTCTCACCATAAGTCTTCACGGATTCATAAGTAGTACAGCTGGAATTGTTCTTTAAGGTGGCTCAAACCTGTTTCAACACTTGAAAGAAACGTTCTCATTAGAAGTATTGACACTACAACACTTAATCACTTAACAGCAATGTTATGGTACCATATCATATAAAAAAAATTGGGGTCAGCGAGTTCGTTTTTCAGATATGAGCAACTAAACCCAAAATATAGGGTGTTTTTGGAAGGCTTTCCTGTTTCCATGGTAAGTTATCACGTGACAAAAATGAGTGCATCTTGTTCAGCGATAATTGGTGTTTGATATGGTACCGTAACAAGGTCTCTTGAAAGTGTTGAAACTAGCTTGAGCCACCTTAGCCCCGAGAATGATTAGTGAAGGGAAATTGCTTTCTCGTTGATTTAAATAAAGGGGCTATGTTACAAAATTTAGCCAAAATCAGCGACTGGCAAGTAAATCATGCAAGCGAAACTGAAGGAAGGTTTGATTAGAACAGCAAATACAAAAGGAGGCAGGGATGGGCAAAATTGAAGAAGATTAAAATGCTTAGTTATAAAAACGAGCGATAAAAAGGAAGAACCACACGGTTTCCACGGCTCTACGGTCATTTTCAAGATCAAGTTCATGGATAAAAAATCCCGCATATATACAATTTCTGAAACAATGGAATGAAAGAAAAAACATAAATATTCATTTGCGAACAATAAGAAATAACAGAAATGCGAAAATGAAGTGCAAATAAAGAGGTAAAGAGAATGAAGACTATTAGAAGTGTTAAGCAAACAGCTTTGTGCGGATGGAATCACTCTGTTTCAATAAAATTTTTGGCTGGAAAAGGTTTTGGTAAGATTTCTCTGCCTTTGTGGATTCATGGTGTTGTGTAAATATGAACTAATTTGCATACGTGGGTTGAAATTTGATATGGGAGTAGTTTTCATAACGATGACATAAATTCTTGCTCTTTAGTCATTCTGGTGTAAAATGAAGGCCAACAATACTACACATTTAAGTGAATGTTTACGTTCTTGACCAAATTTAATGTATGCAACAAGAAGCTATTTAAAAATATTGTTTCGTTTCCGGACTGATAAATAGGATGTTTGGGAATAAGTACGAAACTTTGAGGAGGACAAACACGCATCAAAGTCAACCAAGTTTAGCTCACGGAGCGTCTACTTTGGTCTAAACTTTGTTGTGAACTCAGGAAAGCGCCAAGTCTCAAAAGCATTCAAGACACAAACGTTAAATAGACCGCTCAAGTTACATAGATAACAGTATTAGTTATTATTTGCCGCAATCTTCGTTTGCCTATGCAAATGAGTAGATAGGTGTCCCCATATAGCTTCCTGTAAAGCGGCATAGCTAAATTAAATATCTTTCAAAAAGAAACACACAATTTTAAATTTGCAAAACATGTTTCGGATGATCGACATCCATCGTCAGTTGTGAATACAAGTGAAACCGCTAGTCGGTGTTATATAAAAGATAGCTAATAACATGCATAAGTACTGATTAAATAACAACGTGAATAGAAAATACAATGATGAGAAGACAATGGGTATGGACGAGGAAAATTACAGTGAAAGTGTTAAATTGACATGATTAACCTGCTTATTTAATGAGGGTTTTTCCCAACCTATGTGTAAGGCCTCCTTGATTTTTAGTTGAAAAGGCGTGGAGGCGGTGTCAAGGATTGAAAAACACTCCTCCGAGCATAAAGATCTGCATGCTTCTGACCCATTAATGTGCTGAAATTAAATATAAATTTAGCTTTTGACAAGAGATATGTACCTTTATCTTTTTATCTTATTATTATTATTATTATTATTATTATTATTATTATTATCATTATTATTATTATTATTATTATTATTATTATTATTATTATTATTATTAAATAAAGTTCTAAGGTTATGTTAGAAGCACGTTAAGTAATGACTTAAGTATTAAACGAAGTCTGCGGACTAGTTTAAAATTTGTCCAAAATTTTTCAAAGGTTAAGGTGGCTGTGAGCCATTCCGTGAGTACATCTTATTTGCAAGTCTAGACATAAAAACGGGCCTTTTGTTTCTTTTATGAAGTTGCAGCAGAATAAACGAACAAAAGAGTGAGGTTTCGACAATTTCTTATTCGCGCCTGCCACTTTTTAAAATCGTTATTATAAATTTCCAGTTGAATTATGCAGTCTGGATTATGTTGATAAGGATGGAAAATAACAAAGTTAGATCTACTGGTGTTAAGAGAACGTTTGTTTGCATCCAGCCAATCGCCCACTTTAGCGAGTTTGTCATTAACAACTTTTTCGAGATCCTTAAGATCTTTGTTTAAATATAGCAAGCTAGTATCATCAGCAAATAGGTAAAACTCGAAAATCTGGGAGCAGCGTAATCTCGTACCCAGATCTCACTCTGTCACTGGAAATGTTTCCAGTGACAGAGTGAGATCTGGGTACGAGATTAGGAGCGGCGATAAATATCGTCAACATAAATAAAAAAGAGAAGGGGGTCAAGTACAGACCGTTGAGGGTTGAACCAATTTGAGTCGGTAGATTTCTTTTCGACAAGTATGAAGAGAACCAGTTATTAAGTATTCCTCTTACTCCATAATGGTGTAATTTGCGGCAGTGCTTTTCCACGGGTAACGGGTTAAGGGTAACGGGTAAAGGGTGAAGGGGGTATGGTGGGCGGAATGGTGCAAATTTCAACATATCAAAATTGCTTTCAACATCAACCAACCAACCTGCAGTTCAAGATTTTCTCCTAAGGTCGACAATAAAATTCGTCCAACTTCACCGGCTAATACAATAACCAACACTTAAAACTCGCCTAATTCAACATCATCGACAACAAATCACCTCAAACGAAAAATCGATGTCAACTTCAATAAACTTCATTTTTCAGCGCGTTCAGCTTCCATCCTATTTTTGTCCATATTTGGGCATAAAGTCGGTCTCCTAAAATCTCCAGCTTTGTTCCAGGGAAAAGAGTTGCAGGTTACACGCTTCAAGGTCACGTGCTTCTGATTTTGCCCGTGATCAACCAAACTTCGTGGTCCTTCGAATAGTACTGTTTTTTGACAGTTTTTGAGGTGGAACGAGAATTGTTAGTGAGGAGACGGGGAGAATAAATGAATTAAATCGAAGTGACTAAAAGGAATCTTTCGTGAGTTTGACTGTACCCCACAAGTTCGGTACAATGCCAGTCTTTCATGAGGATTTGTTTCAAGTTCGTCGCTGCTGGGTGGTATTGTGTAACGAAAGGCAATATTCGTTTGCTCCCCAGTGGTTTTTCGAGTGCCAGTTTCCCGTTTTTTAATTGCGCTTCTGAAAGGGTGCTTTGAACAAGATTCTTGGGATAACCTCTTTGACGTAGGCGTGATTTAAAATTTTGGATGAGCTCTTCAAATATTTTTTAGAAGAGTTTGTTCTGAGAAGTCTCAGAGCTTCCCATTTGACGAAGCCTTTTTGATTCTTGGTGGGTGGCACGGGAAGTGTCCGCGTTGAAATGTTTCAGTAGGTTTGAAGTGCGTGCGCACATCAAGGACTGAATTGCTCATGAACCTTCCGCCTTTGTACATGCCAGTGTTTGTATCAAGAAATGTCGTTTATTGTGGGGTGGTGTTTATTTTCTTGTTCACTGAACTGCATTATCTCCTCTCTGTTTGTACTTCTTTTGTCTTTTCTTCTTACATTTGTACTTCTTTCTTATTTCCACTCTTTCCCTTCTGATAAAAATGAGCCACAGAACCAAATAATATCATGTACGTCGCGAACAGCGATGTCTGTGCTGTCCCACATTTTAAAAAACCAGAGTGTAATTTTGGCCTATGCGCTACAGCATAAACAAGACACTTTTTGTAAAAAAAGAAACGTGATGTGGTAACAAGTAACAAAGGTCATGAGGCCTCTTATTACGGCCAAAGTTCAAGACAAAGAGCACGTCATTGGTATCACAAAAGGCACGTGTCAGCGTTGGTGGAGAATGCTCAGCTTAAATTTCCGGTCGTTTCCGAAGGCGAAAGATGAGTTTGTTTTAAATTTCTCGCCGTCAGAAATCCCGGATCTCGGAGCTTCAAAGTGACGATTTCCCGGATCCCGTTTCGTAATAACATTAAATCCCGCGTCCCTTCCATAAATGCAATCCCGAATCCCACTCCCATATTTCTTTAGAATCCCGAATCCCGGGCTCCAAAAATGCCAAATCAAGGATCCCGAAAACCCTATTGGGGAACCTCCGGTATGTCTGGCGTTTTTAAGCAACAAGGATAATCGAAATCTGTTTCAAATAGCATTTTAGCAGGTGTTTGACAACTTTAAAGTGAAACTCCGTAAAACGCCAGACATACCGTTGCCGTTTTAAGAGTAAATGTTGCGAAGAATCGAAGAAATCGGGGACACAGCTCAAAATTCATTTTCACCCATACTTTGCATATTGGTGGGCCTTAGTCCCAGACATATATCAAGGATGTTCGTTTATTAAAACGATCGCTTGTTTTGGAGACATCAACTTAACATGGTTTACGGCATTAGTGGCGTTGTCGAGTCAGCCGCTTGTACGTTGTAAATCCCTTTCACACAAATCCTATTCGTTTGATTTTTTTGCAATTTAACGGCAGTAAAATCAACTTTCCTTAACAAAAAAATATATATATACATATATATGATTTTTGTACAAGCGTACTATTCTCAGCGGTCCTACCTCCCGCGTATAAAAGGCAGAGTAGACAAAGGAGTTATGCCATTCTCTCGAAGCTGCTAAGCAGTTTATATTCAACATGTTGACCGTTCTCATTCGTTTCCTTTTACGCCTATCCTTCTCAGGTCTCGTTTCTGTGGCTTTTTCCCACCCTACCCACCTCAGTTTTATATTAGGATTATATTGTATAGTCAACAGATCGAGACTGTTGGTGCCCATACTCAACAATAGGCGTGAGGGAGACAGGTGAGAATAGATTACTATTCAAAGAAAGGACCATGGCGTTTGGTTGATCATAAGTAAAATCAGAAGCACATGAACTTGAAGCGTGTAACCTGCAACATTTTTTCTTGGAACAAAGCTGGAAATTTTAGGACACCAATTTTATGCCCAAATATGGACAAAAATAAGATGGAAGCTGCACGCGCGGGAAAATGCACGAGCTACGTTTCATCCAAATAAGGAAATTTTTAAACTCAAAAAACCCCAGCTCTGATCCGGAGTTAAACGCTTCAAGGTCAAGAGCTTCTGGTAAAATTGATAACCAACAATTGCAACCACAAGTGATTATTTGTAATCATTTAAATTTTTGTCACATGTAATAGTATCAAAGTACCGTGTAGGAAAGTAGAAAAAAAAAAAGTCACATTACAGATCGATTGCAAGCTGCAAAAGCATAGATCACAAATAGTAATAGTGGTGGAATTTGAACCCCTGACCCTCCGAGATCTAACAGGATGCTCAAACCACTGAGATACTGGAGAATACGGTGAACCAGGATTATGTGTAGGCTTTGATTAGAACTGCATCTCAGGGCGCTTTCCATTTGACAGAACTGAGCGACCAGACCAGGCATTTCGAAGGACTAACTCCACAACGCCTTCAAATTAACACACTTCGAGGATGATATATACTCCCCGTAAGGGGATTATCATGCAATTGTTGCATTTTCTTTGCAAACTGATGGGTCTGGCTGGCAAGTTCTGACCTTCATTTTCGCTCCCAAGTAAATTTAGTAACTTAAGTCTACAACGTAAAGTTGACTTTGTCCCTGAGCCTTAAAACCAACGAGATAATAGTGCTCGAGGAAGCAATGAAATTTATCCGCTTTAATGTACTTTGATATCAATAAAACATGTTACAAAACTTTACGTAAGGGAAATAAAACTTATTTCAATTAACACCCTGGGTTTAGAAGAATAGAATTTTCGTAAAACATGCTTTTCACTGGGAAACTGGCAAGAAACATTCTGCAGGACAACATGTCTGTTTATACTGCTACCAAAATCGACTGATAAAATAATAATTTTAAACTATGCTAAAAAATCTTTGATACTGAGAGGGAACAAATTAATATTAGAGGTTTCTCGAAATTGTCTTTTCTTCTTTGCCTCTTGGGTCAATGGTTACTCAGCTATGCAGCTGTTATAGGGCATTCTCTTTGGCGGAGGTGGGGTAGGAGAAGCGTTGAGTGATCCCTAAACTTGACAAAACTTGTCAAAGTTGTCCTCGTATCGTGGAGTGAACTATTCTTGCTATGTGCCACTTCTGCAAGTGGAATTGTACGATCTGGTTTGTCCACTTTGTGAGCAAAAGCAGGCTCCAAGCTTCAACAGTTTCATTTGAAGTCCATAAATTTGACGTCACTAAGTAGAAAAAACTTTCTTGGCAAAGGTCTTGGAGCAGGGGATAACACTACCATCACCTGTCGACTCAAATCAATATCATTGCTGAAAAAAAGAAAACGACAACAAGGGAAGAGACTAAATATCAAAGAGAAGTATTTAAAACAACCAGACGGTTACTAAATGTTCAATAAGCGAGACTGAGAGAAGTTCATTGCAGACCAAATCCAATCAAAATCAAACGATTTTATATTGATCGACGTAAAGGAATTTCTTGATACGTTATCACTTTGTTCGAAGAACAAAGTTTAGGATTCAACTCCGTTTTTGGACATTAAACTTGAAAAAAAATTTTTTTTCGGGTCGCGCTCTGGCTGCGCATGCGTAACATTTCTCTGTCTCGTTGAAAGCAGTTTACATGGGATTCGAACTGGGTATCTCTTCCTTTAGAGGCAATCGCGATGACCACTAAACCTCGGAAGACTACGTGACAGATTATGTATTAAAGAATTGCGTGCGTGACCGGAAGCAAGTTTTTGTGTTTTCGTTGCACACAATGCAATATCCGGTTATCGTATGACTCTGTAACAGTTATAGTAATTTTATAATTCCCCCAGTATTGTTAAGAAAAAGCGTTACATATTTTTAAATATCGTCGCAGAGACTTGCAAAACATCTGTTTCTGCTTAAACAAATATCCACGATCGCACTTAACCCTATCATTGGGTAACGGAATGTGGACTGTGGACTTCGGTGTACGGAATCGAAACTGGATATTTACCAAGATAACATTAAAAAAACATAACATAAAAAAAAACAACGACGGCTAAAAATCCTTTGAACAAAGTGTAGGCTACCTGTAGCCTCTTGTTAGTTACCAGTTTCGACTTGAACCCTTTTTGAGTGCATCTGTTTTGTTCTTGTGGAGACATACACATCAAGAACTAAGAATCCCCCATGAAGTAATTTTTGTTGCACATTTGAATGATGCACCACATAACTCTCTTATTGTGAGCCAGAGAGCCTTTGTAGATAAGTTACATCCTTCGGGTGTCTAAAAATCAAAATATAGATGAAGAAACTTACACGACGACGAAGCCAATTGCGTTCGTTGTGACTAGGTCTTCTTCTAATGATTCAGCTGCACTCAGAGCTAGCACACAATGCTTCAAGTCACGCCCTGCCAACAAAAACATTACCTGGTAACTTATTCAACTAACAACAGGTAGACGTCCCGTTCAACGATTACCTTACAGGGAGTCCACTTTATGACGTCAAACTGAAAATTATTTAAAGGAAGTGCATTTCCTTGAGCGAAAAAACAGTATTTCACATGAAACATAACTAAACGTACACACTAAATGCAAGGTACTGCATTCATGAAATCATACTCAAGATAAATGGGCACACAAGCACAGCTGTTTTGGTCCTTGCGCCTTGATCAGGTGGTACTTTTGTGCAGATATTCTGTACCTGGTTGCACGGCTACAAGTTTGGTTTCATTCTGTTCTGGAGACATCCCCAGTGGAAGGCATGAATCAGGAACAGCTGGAGCTGAAAACAAAGGTAGATTTTATCACCTCTCAGTTTGAGCACTTTCAGGAGCCCTCTTTATTTAAATGACGACTTCTGCCAACGAAAACTGGTCAAAGGTAACTTCCTTTTTATGCATTGCTGATCTGTATTTCTGACTCCTTTCTGGTTTGCTTTCAAAGGCTCTACGCGAAAATTCGTCGCGTTTGAAACTCCAAGATGGACACCATTACCACGACCACGCAACTTGTCTTGACAAATGTTTGGCGTCCTTTCACCAATTTTCTCTCAACATTTTGTAAAATAAGCGATGTTTCAGAATAATTTGTCGAAGTGGCTAGGTAAATATCTAACATTCACAAAGATACTGGGGTGAATTATCCTTATAGCTGACCAACTTCAAACTTGGCCCACAACTCTCTGGCATCATTGTATTTTCTGTCTCTGATATTGCGCTTTTACCGTATACCGTATGACCTTATACGGAAACTGATTGCACCGGTCGTTTTGTGAAAATGATACAGTTTAACAAGCTGTTACATTGTGCAATTGTCCGCGCAACTTGTCTCCCAAC
>NC_090883.1:6719968-6737468 GCF_036669925.1 Montipora capricornis
TTTAGGAGTGAGATTTTTAGATAATTGTATGCCGCTAGGGATGTGGTAAACAGTAGAGTTCATCCTCGACGAGTGTTTTCGTAAGCTCTATCCGTTGCAACCACTACCGGAATTCGATGGCACGAGGAAAGAAAATGTTAAAAAAAGATAACTTCTTACGGTGAGATTTTTTTTATTTCATCATATTTTGTAGATAGTAAGTAAAGTAAGTGATTCATGATTTAAAAAAAATAGGGTCACCGATGATCTGAACGAGTAAAATCGATGTGATTTTGCAAAGCTCATGGAAAAGTTCGTTTGTCACGCTTTTGCGTGACCTGTCGGGCAAGGACTGGAACCCAAGAGAGGATCGATCGTTGAAGAGATGAAAGGTTTTTACCGAAAAAAAAAACCTTATTCGAGCATAGCAACGACGTTTTAAGCAGGGGTCATCTTCATTTGGTTGGTGTTTTGTATAATATCTCCCCATTGCCGTCATGCTCATCCTCTGGAGTGTGTTTTTTGTGAAATTCAATCGCTGATAGTTTCCACGCAGGTCCGCACTATTCAAGCGGACGAGGACGAAAATACTCCTCACTTTTTACGAAAGTAAAGGAAAAGAACTTTAAAAACATGCATTCACTTTGAACTTAAGTTCGTGGGGTAATAAAAACATTAAAAAGAAATAGCCCCATTAAATTTACGCAACGGTTCGTCCACGACTTTTCCAAACTTTCAGCCACTAGTCTACTCGATCAGCTACCTTTTCCAGAGCTTTTCCATCCTCCCGCTCACTTCTCTTTGAAGTTTCATGATGATTCGGAAGTAAATATGCCATTCTTTTGCCGGCCTGTAATTTTTTCCTCGGCGTTTTTGTCGCCATGTTATTTTAACTGATGCTTGAAAAATTTGTATGAAAGTCAAGTAGACTAGTGCACGACTGATAAAACCTCGCGAATATCAGTCGTGCAGTAGTCTACTTGACTTTCATAAATATTTTAAATCAATTTTGACTGATCACGATTTTCTCTGATCCAACGCTGTGCAAGACTTACCGTCCACGGTTTTTGCAAAGGTTTTAAGTAATGGTCCGGCTAAAAAGCAGGCAGAAAAACAATAGCCCGCGGCAATAGCGTCGGTTAGTTAAAATGTGCCAACATTTTTAATCAAATTAAGTTCGGCTGTTCCCATTGGTGTAAGCAGCTAAAAGCGCGAAATTTGAATTTCAATGAAAAATGTAATCGACTTGCCGTCTAAAAAAATTAGATTCTGTTTCGTAGAACAAATCATTATGCCTTCAAAAACTATGTTTGTAAATATCGTCAAGATTCTATGCGCCATTTGATTGGCGCATAGAACAATGCCCAAATTTGGCCGAGAGACAGAGATCAAGGGCATGGGGAAGAAGAAATCCAAAAAAGGCTTTTTTTTCATTTTTTTCTCATCTTTTTTCGACATTTTCCGATATTAGCCAATCAGATGCCTCGATTGGAGTGAAATTAAAAATTAATATTTCGCAGCTTCTAAGTACTTTTGCCGCTGGGCTGCCTGCTTCTTAGCCGGACCATTACTTAAAACCTCAACTTCACTAATGCTCAAAGTAATGCGTGGCATATTACAGTCGCGTTACATGCGCAGTAACGTTGCGCACAAACAATTAGCGCGAACGTCCTTAATATACATTGTTAGATGCCAAAGCCGTTTAGGTCACATGAAAGCAGTAAAAGGTAATGGCGATGAAGACCACAACTACATGTAGTTTGCAGAAAAGGTTGCATTGAACATCACAAGAGCCTGCATGGTGAAAAATGCGAGCCGCAGGCGCCTTCAGAAACATTACCTAAAATAATAACACAATGAATAAGTAAACAGTGCAGAGTTTTGCCGATGAATTGTTGGTAAAAAAAAAAAAAAAAACTTGTCTCTTACCCCCTATTTTAAAAATCTTGATATCAGCAAATTTGACTTCAAAAATGTGAGGATAAAAATTCATCTTCTTGCCGTAAAAATAACCCCTGACTCTATCATCTCTGCTCGTCCGCCGCGTTTCTTGGCTTCTCACCACCACCTGCAGAAACGCATTGTGAATTAAGTAGAAATCATGTATTACCTCTATTCATCCAAGGACTATTGAAAAGGAGACATAGCTCATTCATCACTTATACCTGATAATACTGCAACTGTGTGGTGCAGTGAAGCCACTACTGTAATAATTTGAGTGTGTGAGTGTAGGGCGCTTTCCCTTTGTCAGAACGGGCCAGTCATACCCATCAGTGTGCAAAGAAAATGCAACAATTTGAAGGAACACTTGCATGATAATCCCTCGCATTCTTACGGGGAGTATATATCATCCTCGAAGTGTGTTAAGTGGAAGGAGTTGTAGAGTTAGTCCTTCCAAATGCCTGGTCTGGTCGCTCAGTTTTGTCAAATGGAAAGCGCCCTGAGATGCAGTGCTAATCAAAGCCTACACATAATCCTGGCTCACCGTATTCTCCAGTATCTCAGTGGTTTGAGCATCCTGTTAGATCTCGGAGGGTCAGGTGTTCAAATTCCACCTTTATTACTATTTCTGATCTATGCTTTTGTAGCTTGCAATCGATCTGTAATGTGTGACTTTTTTTTCCTACTTTCCTACACGGTATTTTGATACTATTACATGTGACAAAAATTTAAATGATTACAAATAATCAATTGTGCTTGCAAGTGTTTGTTATCAATTTTACCAGAAGCTCATGACCTTGAAGCGTTTAAATTTGGTTCAGAGCTGGGGTTTTTTTTAGTTTAAAAATTTCCTTATTCGGATGTAACGTAGCTCGCGCATTTTCCCGCGCGTGCAGCTTCGATCTTATTTTTGTCCATATTTGGGCATAAAGTTGGTGTCCTAAAATTCCCAGCTTTGTTCCAAGGAAAAGAGTTGCAAGTTACAGGTTTCAAGGTCATGTGATTCTGATTTTACTCATGATCAACCAAACGCCATGGCCCTTTCTTTGAATAATACGTCATATTGACCCGCTCTTACCCCTCCTGACTTTGGCAGATGTACTATCTGGACTTTGTTGCCGAACTGTTTCTTGAGATCATTGTAAACTCTTTCTTGATCAAGGACAACTATTACATTAACTAGAAAACAAACAAAAGCATGATAACAGTTACTGATGAAAACCAGGCAACATGGCGGACAAGCCTACATCATAGTGTAGAGTGAAATGCAATTTCTACTTATTTCAGAAACGGGACACAAGAACTAAATAACACTGATTTTAAAAAAAACGATTGCAATGAAAAAGACAGCCTCTGACTTGAAATATCTGAAAACGTAGTAATTTCACCAATCGTAAGTTTGGTAATGCCTCAAATGAAAAAGGACATTAAAAGTATATTCTTAAAAATCAGAAATCCAAGAGAAAGTTGAATAAATTGTTAGAGTGACATAGGTTCCTTTTATGCTGCTAAGATATCTTGTTGAATAATTTTGAAAAGCCTCAATCATTGCCATGAACCACTCATTCGTACAAGTAGGCTATGGTTTTCTAATCTAACGGAACATGGATTCCATTCACATTAGTGTTTACAGGCTTCACCTTTCAGTGGAACTGAAGCCATTTATATTGAGGCAAGAACCTGGTCATAGGTAATTTGGTGGCATCGGCTGAGCCGAACCAAATGGAAATTAATGTACAAAAGACCAAAGAAATGTGGATAAGTTTTCGAAAAACTCAGCAGTCTCAAGCCCCTAGTCTTATTACTATCGGAAACGAGGTATTAGAGAGAGAAGAGGTGTTTAAATTACTGGGAGTACATGTTCAGAGGGACTTAAAGTGGAATGTACACATCATTCAATGGTATTGTAGCTAGAGCAAACAAGCGGCTCTACATTTTGCGTGTGTGCTGTAAAGCTAACCTGCCTACTGAAATGGGATTAACTACATACATCACCAAGATACGCCCACTTCTGGAGTACGCTTCCCCCATTTGGGGTGATCTTCCCAAGTACTTGGCCGACGACTTGCAACGGATTCAAAATCGTGGAATGGACATCCCTGGCCTCTCTAGAGACGCTTTACAGCCTCTTGATGGAAGACGGGACAAACACACAGTGCAGGCATTTAACAGCTTTTTAGCGGCAGACGATCACCCATGCATTATTGAAAGTGCCTGTACTGCCCACCAATCATTCATTCATCGCGGGGCAAGACTTCATAAAGTAGAATAGAGTTATGAACGGAGTTATTAACCCTTTTATTCAGAGCAAGGCAAGACTTAAATGTATAATAGTTTATAAAGTTAGTTACATGTACTTTTAATTGTAAATTTGATGTACTTCTTATAGCCAAGATCAGATAATAAAGTTATTATTATTATTATTATTATTATTATTATTATTATAGTTTACAGTGCTATTAATTGCTTCTTTCAGTCTCCTTGAACCTGGGCCAATCCTTGGTCCTGAGGTACCAGGGGACTTTTTTATTTGATGGACAGAAACCTTCTCAGTTTGTGCGCCGTTCCTAGGAGGACAATCTTTTGCAGCTCATTAATGTTACTGGTTCCAGGGATCTTTCCTAAGTTCTGGTCCATTCCCTCTCTAATAAGTCCCAGCGCACCAACAATAACTGGCACAGTCTCTGTTCTCATACCCCACATCCTCGCGATTGCGATCTCGAGATCTTTGTACTTGAAAGTTTTTCAATGACTTTTGTTGAGGTATTTCTGTCAGCTGGTATTGATACATCTATAAGTTTGCAACATTGGTCAGCATGGTCTTTGATCATTATATCAGGCTTATTCGCTGACAGTTCCCTATCACTATTATTATTATTATTATTATTATTATTATTATTATTATTATTATTATTATTATTATTATTATTATTCGATTCTCTCCAGTTGTCAGGTGTTCTACTGGGTGCTCTCCCTTCTTACACACTCCTCGATGCCAATCAGTCCTCTTCCTTTCTCGGCAGGTACAGCCTCGCAACATTACTCCTGGTGTGCAGACAGCCATTCATTGCCAAGATCTTCCTAGTTCTTCTATCCATGTTGGCTACCTCCTCCATTGTCCTGTCCACAATCCCCGCACTGTAGCGTACTACACCTAAAGCCCAGGTATTCATGCCATCAATCAAATTTTCTCCATTGAGGTTTGATCTACACAACTTCTTGACTCTTCTGATATACTCCGATGTTATTTTGCCTTTAATCTTGGTGTTGAGAGTCTGGTCCAACTGTAAGATTCCAAGGTATTTGCAGCCTTCCTCCTCTATTTCCCCGATATGCTGGTCGTCGGGTGGTTCTATTCCGCCACTGCCAACTTGTCTTCCCCTTCTCATTTCCAGAACAGCACACTTGTCTAGCCCAAACAACATCTTAATGTCTTGCGAGAAGATCCTTACAACAAGAACAAGTGAGTCTAGTTGATCTTTGCTAGCTCCGTACAGCTTCAGATCATCCATGAATAGTAGGTGGTTCATGGGCTTCATGTCCTTTGTCAGTTTGTATCCCGTTGACGTCGTTAGCATGAAATTCAATATTTGACATTCTCTCATCAAATGAGGCTGTTGTAACCCTAACACAGGTAGCTTTTGGGTTGTTGTCACTTGCCAAAGGTGCCACCCAAGACTCTGGTGGGCGGGAGCGTCCATATTCCTATGGTAGGCTAAGGCACCAACCTGTTCTACCCCAGTGCCCATAATTATTATTATTATTATTATTATTATTATAGTACAGCTTATGGGCTGGTGGGAAAAAGGGCATAAGTAACCATTCAATTTATGCGCAGGTGTTCAAGAGGGGACACTACCTCACCTCTACTTTTAGCATCACTGATGGTGTATACATGTACATAATAGATTGAGAATTTGATCGTAAAAAGTAATTATGGCCCTTTTTTTCTCTCATAAAACTCCTTGCCAGCAACACAATCCACAAGAACATGGCCAAAAAACAGTCTTAAGAACAAAGGTAAACAAAAATCATGTCCTCTTAGGCTATTGTTAAGTTTGCTTACCTTCAAATGCCTCAGCTGCATGAACCAGGATTCTGTAACCAGTTCCAGTCACCCATCCACAGGTATTGATAATACAGCCACTTACACGTGCTGCAAGTTGCAAAATACAGTTAAAAAAGTCACATCATTGATCAAATTAACTTGATTGTATAATAAATACTCTTAGTATTTTATACCATACCATAGAAATACAGCCAATCAAAATGCAGGAAAGCCGCTGTATATTCATCAGTATTCCACCGCAACTTCCTATCGACCAGTGCAATTCAACAGTATCACACCCAACCTTCCCATTGTGCATTGCTGGCCACTGTATTTTCTATGGCATGGTATAGAATAGTATTTTCTTGGTATACACACTCTCGCCTAAAGGCTCGAGTGTATACCAAGAAAATACAGGTCTGTGACTCATGGGATATTCCACGGTATACACTGTACCACTTGAAAGCGTTGCATACTACTACTATAGTGCTTAATCCACGCATTCTGATTAGCTTGGAGGTGAATAGCAAGAACTAATCACCTCTGAGCAAACAGACAAAAGCAAAGTGACTTTCAGTTGTGAAGGAGTTGTACAACTTGAATTTAAACTGTCCTATTTATAAGAAAAATACAATGGATAAATTGATACATTATTTGCATACTTACAAATACTAAATAAATTTAATTGATTAATTAAGATACTTAGATACTTATCGTCCCAACAAAGCCCTTAACAAAGAAAAACTGAAAAAGCGTTCGCTGTAATTTGAAGCTGAATAACCAAAGAGACTAAACT
Organism: Montipora capricornis; assembly: GCF_036669925.1. Lineage (NCBI taxonomy): Eukaryota > Metazoa > Cnidaria > Anthozoa > Scleractinia > Acroporidae > Montipora > Montipora capricornis. Next base: position 6,726,733 of record NC_090883.1, read on the forward strand.
GAAAGAGACGGGCCAGCATGTTGTAGTTGTTGGTTAAGAGTAGGTTTGTTCCATTTGATTTTAATTTTAAAAGTTCAATTGGCTGAGTCTAATATCGTGAAACATTCAGTGGAAGAGTCTTGATAAGCTCTTGACAATGCAAGATGTTTGCAAACATGAGTCTTTATGCAAAAAATGTACCAATTTATCCATTGTATTTTTCTTATAAATAGGTTTCAATTCAAATTGTACAATTCATTCACAATTGCAACTGAAGATGGCATAAGCATGTCAAAACATGTCTTGTAAAAATTTTAAAACGTTGCTTTATTTTTTCAAGTTATTTCTCATCTGCTGTTATCAAGACCCTAACACATGTATCGAATAAAGATGATGCCAGTAAAGTCACCTTTTTTGTTCTTTTCAAATCTCTGTTTTGTAACCTCAGCTATTGTACTTGACACTTTGTTGTACAGCTTCTCGTTGGGCGCAGGTGAGAGATGACCATAATGATACACAAGTGGGGCTTGTAAAGGAAAACCTGTTGATTAATAAAGCAGAACAAATTTAAGCAATCCTTGGATTAATAATAATGGTATTACTTCTGGGTGTGTGGTCTGAGTGAGTAAACTATCTCACGCTTTAGGGATGGGTACCTACAGTACATGTGCATCTTCAAAGACAAGTCTTAGAGTACCAGTAATGTAACTACAGTTGAAAGAAATTTTGCTTAGGGTTAACTTACACTGTACTATCACTGGTTGCTTTCCAGAATTAAAACATTGAACAAAACCCCTGCCACTAAACCTTGAACTGCTCTTGCCTGAAGCATTTTCACAATAGTAATAATCATAATAATAATTAATAAATTTTATGCCCTTCACAAAGTCTGATTTAAATTCACCTGAACTACACCTAAACTTTAACATCCAGATAAAAACCAAGGGAACCATTATAAAGAGTATATCAAAATATTTTAAGTTCCTGTTAGTACAATGTACACGTAACTATAGTGCATAGGTCCTATGATTAAAGAAAATGATTTAAGAAACTTATTGCATCCTTCAAGACAATCTGATGACTATGGACCTGCTTTCTACCCCTGATTAAGTCAGGTAATAATTATCATTATTGTTATATAGCTGAATTTTTCCCCCAACAGTGCACACTCTCATTGGTTACTTTGAGGTCACATGACATCTAACTGTTTCCCGCCAAAAGTCTCTAAGCCTAAGCAGGCAACATTGCAAAATCTATGAAGTCAGAGGGTAACAGTGCACTGTCACCCGCGAATGTTATTACTTCATCACTGGTCCTTAGGAAAACCGTTAATTTTGTTTCCTGCAAATCTCAATGTTTTCCCAAGGCGCAGCATTTAGCTAAACTAATTGCTCTTTACCATTCATAAATCAGTCTTATGTTGTACGTGCAGCAAGTGATTAAATTACATTCACTAATTTTTATGTCACCTTCTTCAATGTCTGCAGGTCTCTCAATTAACAATGCACCTGTTTCATGGGAAGAATGGAAGATACTAACAATTAAACTACTTCTTACAGGAAAGTCTATGAGCTCTTTTGTACCATCCAGAATCTTCAACACATCACATGTACTCATTCTCTTCACTGACACAAGACACTATAATGTACAGTGTAACTCCTCTTATTAAATACTCAAAAAAATAATGCATTTCTGATTGGTCAATGACAAATGCATGAATAGGTTACAGAATGCAAAAAAGGTTATAGAGTGCAATACGGAAGTTGCTATGGAAACAAAGCATTGACTTGATTTGTTGAGTATATAATACAGTAAATAAAAAATCGTATGAATTTGGTAATGCATTTCATGATTATTTTATGGTCACTTGTAATGATTTGAAAGTTCTCAAACTGCACTTGCCTACAGCTTGTGCAATTTTGAGAACTTTTAAAAAAAGTCACTTGTGCCCATAAATCATGAAATGCATGAGCAAGTTCACACAATTTCTTATACTTGTACAATGCACATCATTCTGGTGAATGTGTTGTACATGTACAGAGCTGTCAATAAGGACAAGGTAGCCGGACAAAACCGCTAGCTAATAAGCTACATGTATCTTCAGCAGGTTACTTTTGTCTCATTTTACCACCAATCAAGATGAAAAATCTTACAATTGTAAAATCATCATCGAAGAAACTTTTAAAACATTCTTCTCATCGTTTTGAGTGGAATTGATGGCATACTAATACAAAGATTAAACAAGATATCACGACAAAACTGCTTGAGCTTGATTGTAGTGTGGAATGGCTAGAACCTTTTACTAAATAGTTTCCAGTCTTGTGCTTAATCTGACAAAACATTTATTTCAACCAACCAACAATTGAATGAAAGATAGAATTTATTTATACATCTCATATCCAGTCATTCAATTTAGTTGGATAACTTTGTTGGCTTGTTTGTTAAGTCAATATCAATCCTCCACGATCATCATCTCGTACTGTTTTGAAAGACAATGGATTGTGCCGGTAAAGTCAGTTTGCTGTATTCAAGCAGCATCGACTGTGACTGTTAAATCCAATTCTTTCAAATAATAATAACTTTAATTCAGTGTCAATGGATTTAGCACAAGAGACCTAATTGGGGACACTAATGAAATTAACTCAATTCAAATCAAATCAAATCAAATCAAATCAAATATTGGTTTTGTGGAGAGAGAGGAAAACGGAGGTGATAGTGTTTGTTCCAGTTGCTGCATTAACTAAATACAATGTGTGCTGTTGGTAGCAAGAGTGCAGAAGCTGCTCTCACACTTTGTCTTTATCATTCCCTCTGATTGGGCTACAGCTGTTCCCTCTTGGTGTCAGGTCTCTTGACACAATATCCAGACAAATTAATGCTTGAGTTGCAGTGACCAGCTACGGCTGCCTCCCATGACTCAGGGTTCACCTTGGTGACAGCATTGGACAGCCAACTGTTTTTTTTGTTAATTTCAAGCCCCGCATGTAGTATTACGTTAATTTTATTATTTTTTAATATGAATAAAAGGTCCCTGCATGATACCCGGCTTTCTACTCACCCATAGTACCAGGAATTCCAACATAACCCTGATTAGGAAAACAAAGCATAAAAATGTAAACTTGTGTAACTCTATAGAAGCAAAGAGAAAGTACATATATTTCAAGTACTTTCTCTGTGATAACTACAGTATACAGTGTCAGCTTACAAACAGTTTAGTTAAATACTGCACCAGTGGTTGAAAGATACAGTATGTACAATGTACAGTCCATAACTCAATTAATGTCCCTTTTGATCTCATATGTATCCAAACGTGCTGAGCTAGTGCAACCTTATTTACTGCTTAAAAATGAATAGTACTGTTTTATTGGGTTTAATAACATGTGCTGCGAGTTTCCTGAATGGCTTAAAAAACATTCTGCAGAAAGCATGTCCCTCGGGAGTCTGAACAAAGGTTCAAATTGTGAAAGAAGGATATTAGCATACAAAAAGAAAACAAGCCGGGCCGTATTACTAAGGAATAAATTATTAAGAATTGCAATCAGGAGTGTTTTATCGGGTTTACAGCATAAAGCTCATGCACATGACATTCTATCGGTGTCTTGATACATGTAGGAGCTCTTACATGTAGGTTCAAGAATTGTTTAAGAGTTTTTGAAGTATTACATGCATTGTTAAGACTTTCACCAGGAGCCTCTGTTTTTTAAATTACACGTGTGTACTTTCTGCCATTTTCAGGGCATGTTACAAAAATGCCATTGTTGCCATTACTAATTATTATTCTATAATTATATTTCTTTTACTTTGAGGGCATTGCATTAGGACCCCAGTTTTATTATACTGTATTAAGTCATCACTTTATTACAAGCAATTATAGCTCTACCAATCAGGGAAACTTCCGATCCAATCAAAGCAGTAAATTCAATAATTATTTCAATTTTGGTTTTTGTTGAGATGGAAAACCAGAGTAACAAGGTAAAAAACCAAGCCGAGTACAAAACCCACATATCACACTGAGTCCTGGAATCAAACTGGAAACACATTGGGGAAAGACAAGATTGTGCCCTCAACACCTTGCAGCCAACACTGTTCCCCCAATCAACTGATTGCCTGGTTTCCTGGAAAACCAGGATCGAGGATTGAGGATCGAGGATCAGGATCAAGGATCAATGACAAGCTAAACTAAGCTCTTTTCTTTGAAATAAAACTAGAACAACAACAGGTCTGGAAATCAATAATTATTATTGTGTACACAGAAATTAAGACAATACATGTAATCTGATCCACAGTTTCACTTTAAAATTTTAAATCATTTTACACGGTGCCAGAACTGCCCCTAAAGGGTAAATGTCAGTGCATGACTCTGAAGAGTAAAGAGTACACTTGATAATTGGTGCCATTGAATATGGTACGTTAGTTTACCTTTTCTGAAAAATTGGAAAAAGAAATTTGCCGATGTCCAAAAGAAACTATTCAGATGTTGTGTCAGGTAGCCCTTCAACTAGCCCAAGTGGTTTCCCAGTTGCTGACTGCAGCTGGCTACGGAACTATCAGCAGGAAAACGAAGAAGAGCCACTTCAAAGAGTCATGCACTGACATTTACCCTTGTAAAATGAGTTCAAATTTTAAATTGAAACTATGTATCGGATCACTGTCATAATTTCTGTGTTGATTTTCTTTTAGCTTGTCATCAATCCTCGATCCCCGATCCTGGTTTTCCAGGAAACCTGTTTCACTCTGCATTTTTACCACACTGCCATTTTCTTCCCACTGCTTTTAAAGTACATGTCTACTTGTAGATTAAATTAAACTGATGAAGGCATGAGTAATGCTGAAACGTGTCTGAAAAGTTGGGTCGTGTGTCTTAAATTTATTTTAATACATGTAATGTACTGTAAAGAATGTAAAGAGATAGAACACATTGGGAACTCGTACAGTATATCTTTGAAGACCAAGTTTTCAAAATAAACTCATCTTGTCTCACCTTTAAGACGTGAGAATCAAGTTTTGAGGATAGAGTCGAAACTGTCAACTTACTTTTGAGTGGTACTGTAAATATAATTATGTAAAGAATGTAAATTGAAAAAAAAAATAAAGAGATTAAATTGTCATTACCTGTCCCACATCAAGATCAACAAACACAGGCCTTCTTCCCATCCTGACGGCGTAATTCAACATCAATTGACAGAGGGTGGATTTTCCAACATCTCCTGGGCCAACAACCATCACCTGGAATTACAGTTAACAACAAAGGAGTGAACAGTAGTTTGTAAAATGCCCACTTGCCTGATTTTATCCAATTAATCTGCAGAGATGAAAATACCATGAGGTAGTGTGCAGGCAGCACTAAAAGTTGGAATCCGGAAACCAGAAACATCCACAATTCACGAGAACTACAACAACTTACATGTACCCACTCCTTGTATGGTCTGCTATAATTCCCACACTCGTGTATTTAACTCTGATGAAATGTAAACTGTAAAATGGATCTGACTTTGTTATTCTGGATATTAAGACTTGAGCATGGTAATGGCATTATCAAGCTAAGGCATTCCACATTATAATAAAGGAAACTTAAAACTTGATTAATTCATTTTCCTCATTTTTTTTCACCTGCCTTAGTACAAAAATGCCTGTTTTAAATTGCCGTATCAAGGTCACTTTTGCTCAGAATCATCATGTGTGATGTAACAATAATTTTGTCAGTAAAGAATTCCACATTACCATTACCTTAACATTTTCCCTAAACACCCTAAAATAATGTGACATAGCCCATTTATAATCTCATATTTTGGAGGCTGTGGTAATAGCTAGAATATAATCAAAGGAAGGAAAGACGGTAAAACACAACTTGTGATTTATCCACTGAATAAATTCTTGTAGCTCTCGCCAATTCTGGATAATTCTGATATCTGGTTTCTGGTTTCCAGTTTCTCGATTCGGGCATTTAGAGCTTAACGTAGTGTGCTGACTTACCCTGGGCCCAATGTCTGATTCAGTGTTTTCCACTTTTTGTCTCATTTGTTCCAGGGCCATATGAAGATTGAGGTACATAACCATAGGGGTTTCCTTGGACACGTAAGACCATTCGGGTGGGCCAGAGATTTGGAAATGGTTATGGTATTAACATGTACAGTAGTAACTTTAATAAGAGACAGACATAGACATACTAAAGTCTCGTAATCACAAAAATTGAAATATTTCATACACGTCAGAGCCCTCAGTAGTTGCTAGAGATGAAAGTGGATTATCAAAGCAAAAGATTTCCCATCAGTCACAATACATGCATTATTTTTAGGACAAAGTTTGCTTATTGTGAGTTTATAACTTACACTTCTTGTATAACGGTGTTCCTTTAATTTCTTTATTGAAAAGCTTATGACAGGTAGTGCAATATACACTGTATACATGTACACTGTACACATTATTCGATGGTTTAACATAATAAAAAACAAGCTAAATTCTCAGGCTTTGGCATACCCAGACCAAAGCGAATGGACCTACAGGAACTTGGAGGTAAAAAAAAAAATTCATGTTACTGAAGGTCTGAAGTTCCAAATTTGGAAGATAACAGTCATGTTTAGTTTGTCTGACTTCAACTTCAACAGTGCAGAGTTTCTTCTGTCCCGAAAGAAGATAAGGTTTAAGCTTAAACTTCAAGTGTAATTTTAATTTTTAAATTTGTTATTTTGAACAAATTGAATTTATGGAAACCAAGGTGGGAGGGAGGGGGGGGGGGGGGGGGTCTAATGCTTTTGGAAATCCGTGCCCATTCATTGAGGGGCAGGGGGGTGCATATTTTTGCTAACCCAGTGAAAGTGACCCACAAAATGACATGTACACACTGTAGCTCTGTGCAACATCCATTTCAAAGGCTGCTGGAAAGTGGGAATTTGAGCAAACTGGATAATTATCTTGATAATGTCAGGGATCCACATTCGAAGTCGTCCGGTCGTCCTAGACGACTAAAAACCCGAGTGATGTTTTAAATATTATAAATATCTTTTTATGAATGACATCAAATGTTATATTATAGAATGTACTTTTGTTCCGATCGCTTTTCATTCAATGGAAACTTCAAGAAAATAAGGAATAAACATGCAGCTTTTCTCAGCAATGAGATCTCAAGTTTGGGCACCACGCGGTATTTTCCTTCAAACGATTGCAGGCTCAATTTTCATGTATCTAGCCGCTGGCATGGTTCTTAGCAAGTCGTTAACAAAGAGCAAAGAGTGACTCGTGGTCTCGGCTGAGAATTTGGGGTTACATGTAGTTACAAGGTTTGTCGCCACCTCCAGCAAAAAGGAAAACAAGTGGAGCAGAACATGCTGCTTACAAACAGGAAAACACAAAATCTTGATAGCAGGAGCGTCGAAACTTTGGGTCTTTGAATCGTAACTCTGTAAGCTACATTCAAGTACATTTTGCAGCTGCAGAAATGGACCACTGTAAATCGGGTTCCCACGGTGCAAATAATAAAATACCGGTACTCCAGAGTCAAAATTATTGACGAGTGTGTAAAATAAAAAACGAATGCTCATCAAATTACAAGTAATTTTATTGACCATTTGCTATATTTTTGCATTTTTGCCCGGGCAACCCAAAATTTGTCCGGGCAAATCAGAAGACGTACTTGCCTGGCGGACGACTTTGATGAAAATGAATATGGATCCGTGTAATGTGATCAAGAAAGTAAGACGATTTGCTGAGCAAAAATAAAACTTGCGGTTTGTGGCACTATAAGGCATTTCAAACTGTTTACATGATTATTTTTATATCATGCATATTTTACTTTCAAGACCTGTTTTCTCAGATAATTAAAAGTAGCTTACACTGTATTATAATAACTTGAAATGGTGACTAAAAGGATATTTCTACAGTACAGCCATGCCAGGTAAACACTGCAACCTTTGATCCAGCAATGAATGTAAACCTCTTGTTTCTGATCAACTCAGTCCCAAATACTTCAGCTTGACCTTGAAGCAGCTAAACAGAGACCAACATTGACGGTTTATCCAGAGAAAGCACCAATATAAACACCACCCCCCCCCCCCCCCCCCCCCCCCCTCCTCCACAAGAAAAAAATAACTACAGTAATTGTTGATCTACTAAAATGACAAAATGTACCTCTAAGGCTAAAGCAAACAGTCCTTTATTTCCAGAGAAGTGTAGCCATGATCCTTGCAGTTATGAACGCAATTTTAGCAACTGCGTGAAGAAGCCTGAAAAATTCCGGACTTCTACTAGGTTTGAACCCATGATCTTGTGATGCTGGTGTGATGCTCTAACCAACCGAGCTGTGAAGCCACTGATGTTTGGAGCCGGTTATTTGTGGGTTCCCATGATGAATGAAAATTATATATGAAATGAGTCATGTATTGAAACGCGGAAATATGAAATCAAGTGAAGCTACAGTAGGATCCTCACAGTTGTATCCTCACTGTACACAAAGGAGGTTTACCTTGTCCATGATCATGTGCTATCAGACGCTTTGAAATACTGTATGACTATGATTTTCACTAAATGAAAACTTGGCAGAATAAAATATTTAACAAGTTTTTTGGTGGGACTAAAAGTCATGCCATGCCAGAGCTACAAAACAGAGACAGAAAAATAACCAATGAACAAGCCTTGAGTTTTCTTTTGCCGCAGGACTTTTATCGAGAGTGATATGTACATGTACATGTACTTCCCCTTATCTATCTTACCACAAGTTCTGCTTTTCCTTTCCCTTCAGGAATTTCAAGTCTTAATTCTGTGTCCTTCTCAAGCTTGAACTGCTGTCTTTCCTCTTGCTAAGTGCATAAAGATTTCAAACAACAATGGTGAAGTAAACAATAATACTGATTTTGACAAAAGCAGCAGTGAGGTAGTGTGGCCCAGAAATACAGTAAGGGTGCTAATGCCCTGAGATCCTGAGATCCTGGGTTCAAGACCCACTCTGACCACTCATTGAATTTGTTCCAGGTAGTTCCTGGCTCAACTTTCCAGCTGCACTGGTTTGCCTTTGGCCAGTTGGGATTCTTAACAGTTGTTGTTGTTATTCTGTTCTGTTGTTTCATTAATTGTGTTTCATTGGCCCTGAAAAGCCTCTATGGGGAGCGGCCAATTAAGTATTAATTTCTATTTGTATTTGTACTCTACACAAGTTGCAGTTGCTGCGTTGAATAATCGAAATCGTGCTATGTATGGCTTAGAATGTATTTTAACCAGATTCTGAAAAAAGGAGTCGTTGATTTATTGAAGTTTATCTTTCATTTAATGGAACAGGTCGCTAGCTGGAAATCTGCGGGTGTAATTAATAAGACGAATTCGTGACGGCAGCTTCTGCAAGTACCGGAGCAGAAATTGCGTAAAACAAAAGAAACAAGAGACAGAAAACAAAACAACTCCAAATGAAGACTCATCCCAAGTGACCAAAAACATAATGCTTTCCGGTACCTGCAGAAAGACCCTTCGTTACACATTTTTTTAAAACCTCACGCGTTTTTGTCACAAAGTTTTGTTTTTACATCATGAATAAATATAACAGCACTGGTGCTGTCCCAAAACACGCGCCTGATGCTAATCTGTTCAAGCCTTTTTGAGACTTCTGGCAAAAGTTGTTAAGACGCACTTGAAACAAAAAATAAAGAAAGTTCGTTCATACTTACTGGCGCCTTTTCTTGTTCAACTTCCATCTCCTTTAAGGTCAATGAGATCCGGAGACGTTTCAGTAACAGTCTTCCGAGGCCTTGTTCATGTTTAGAAGCAAAGAGTCTTCTACAGTACTTCATTCATTCACGTGTCCCTACAATAGTCTTCCGCCATCTTGGATTTGTTATTCTCCCCAGTGTCTTTCTGAAAATACTTGAAAATGAGGCTGGTCACCGTGTCTTTCTTTGGCGGGAAAACTGAAAACAAAGTACTTTTTTTGCGTGCTTAGTGGTGAGGTACGATGAGGTAAGTATCACTATGTTGCCTTTTTCTTTCTTTGTTTGAAAACATCGCGTTTAATCAAGTTAAAAACTCTGAAAGGTAGGAGAGGTATGAAAGGTAGGAGTTGTTTTAATTTTTTGAACTGTGAACTGTAGCGACCATTATTGAAAATGTGTTCCGGACAGTGCTTTTAATTTTGGCCAGCCCACTAGTCTTGCCACTGTCGACAACATTGGCTAGGGGTAAGAGCAAAGTAGAAAAGCATTTTACTTATCTACTTGAAGCATTTCATGTCTACAAAATTCTTGCGGTAAAATGATAGTTGAAATGGCCAAGTTTCCTTTCATTAACAGACAAACTGTGTCTTAGCATAGCTGCAGAAAAAAGTTATTTTCGAAATCTCGCCCTTGAATGAAAATGGTTGAAAAAACTCTATCTAATATTAAATCAATTGCGGTTAAAGCAGGGAGATTTGTAGGTGTTATGATGCGCCTCAGAAATTTCATTCCAGAAAGTTAAACTTCAGCTATGTCGGACAACAATTTTACCACAAAGGGCTATCTACCGTGACAAGGTTTTAAGTAACGAGGAACTGATGGGTGCCGCTGGTCTGCCAACATTGTTCTACCAAAGACTCCAGGAAACAGCCATTTTACTGTTCACGGTTAACAGTGCAAATGTCAGCTGTATTCAACTTGACTATTCTTAGTTTTAACCACTGCTGTACTTTTATTCTGATGGATAGGCCCTTTATCTTCTGAAAAGCTATTATTTTCATTTTATCTTGTACATAGTCTTGATAATTGTAACTAGTTTTTGGTGTCCCCAATTAGCAGCAATGC
>NC_090883.1:6747468-6759968 GCF_036669925.1 Montipora capricornis
AAGGGGCAGTGTTGTGCGATGGCATGCGCAGTAGTTTTCACACGCAGAGATTTTAACGGACGTTATTTTTTTGCCTTTTCTGTTTAATTCTTGACTAACTACGGCTTTAGAAAAGCACTTAAATGCATATTTATCAATTATCGATGATTTGGAGTCCAAGAAATAAAATCGAACATAAATATGATGCCATGTTTGTTTTCTGCGTGATAGCTGAATTCAGTGAAGTGTGACCGGGAACACTGTCGACGGCGGTTCAAGCACTCACATATAAAAATAGTGAATTTGTTTCTGAACAGCACAGGATATTTGGTTCACTGAAGTGACCACGGATGGCTTTGATTGTGTAAGATATTCACACCCCACACACTCCTTTGAAAAACTTGGCAAACTTTTTCAAAATTTGGCATGCGGTCACGCATGCGCCACCGGTGACACTGCTCCTTTAAGGTACCCATGAAATCTACACGTATTGACTTAACATAAAATAGGCGTAAAGATTTTAACCTGCCGATTATAAGAGGTTTTCAGGACTAACCTAAACGTGCAGTTGAAAGTATCATTAAGAGCTGCATGCTACTTCGAATATGTGTCTTTCGTTGACGATTTAGAGTAGTTGTCTTGGATGTGTATCATGCTTGTAGGAAATTGATTTAACTTTGCGCTCAAAATATCAAGTTAATGTTAATTAGGCCCCCCTCCCCCACCCCACCGAACCTTACTTCGTGCAAGGAGTTTTCCTCTCCCCTTTTCCTCTCACTCACCAGGCAATGAAAGGACACCTGGGAATCCAGGTTCCTCTGACTTTATCCAGCTGTTTAGGACCGTAAATCTTTAAGGTGTATCTGGCAATCCGCAATATGATAATAAATTATTATAGTTACTGTACTTAAACTACTGTTACTTGCCTATTGTCTTTGTAGGTGGACAGGTTCAAGTTCAGCTTACCAATGAGAGATTCTGCCTCTTGAGGTTATTTAAAATGATTAAGGTAAGGAATAAAGGGATCCAACTTTAGTATGGCGCGTTTTAGTGACAAAATTCAAACGTGTATTCGGCAATTCAAACATTCAATTTAGCTGTTCAAACCTTCAATTCAACAATTCAAACATTCAATACGGCAATATTCGCAATTCAATTCAATTAAGCCTAAGGTTAGCTCTAATGAACGATTAGGATTCTTTCTGTGGTAAAACAATGACCTGTGACTTGTGACCTGTGTGACCCATGTTTTGTTTCTGCCGCGAATTGAATATTTGAATTGTCGAATTGAAAGTTTGAATGGCATGGTTGGGTAAACCTGGCATTGTGACCAGCTTGCTTGGCACAAAAGAAGTGACAGTAGAACGTTTCATAAAAGCTTTGTGTGACTAAGATCCCACTATTTTAAGCCGCATCATTTTGTTTTCCTTTAAGAAATACATAAGTTCATTATCTAACAGCGAGTCAGTTTGGATGGTGAGGCTTAAAGGCCAATTTAAACAGTTTCAACCGTTTGTTTCAACTTGCATTCAACTCGTTGTTCAACCAAATGCTGAGTACTGATTTTTCTCGGTGGGTTTGGGAAGGTTCTGTCGCCCTCTGGGGACGAATTGATTTGTACAACTGGTATGTTACAGAATGCTCATATGCCAGGAAAGACTGCAGATATAATATCCCTTATAGAGAAGCACGATATCAATATAAACAGCAAACACCCTAAATCAGAGTCTGGATTAACATTGTTCTTGGTAAGCTTTAGCTTAAAGATGCATTTTATTTTAACGTCAAGTAGTTTCAAGGGGCAGGTTTAAAACACAGGTCAAGTGTCTCAGGTAACAGGAAAAGGTAAAAATACACCTTATTTAAGGTGGCTCAAACCAGTTTCAACACTTTTAAGAGACCTTGTTATTAGAAGGATTTTCACTACAACACTATATCACGTAACAGGAATGTTATGGTACCACGTAAAACATCAATTATTGCTCAACAAGACGCAGTTGTTTTTGTGACGTATAAAGTTACCGTGGCAACAGTAAAGCCTTGCAAAAACACCCTATATTTTGGGTTTACTTGCTCATATCTGAAAAACGAACTTGGTGACCCCATTTTTTTTTTGCACAAAAGTGATCAGCAAGCCAAGATGAAACTCTATGCAAAGTTTAAAATAATTCTTTGGAGCGGATTCAGAGCTACCTTAAATTTTCAATTATTTAAGGTAGCTCTGAATCCGCTCCACATAATTTTATTTGCACTTTGCAGAAAGGTTTATTCTGGCATGCTGATTAAATTTCAGAAATAAAAAATGGAGGTCACCGAGTTCGTTTTTGAGACATAACTAAAGCAACTAAAGCCAAACTATGGGGTATTTTTGCATAGCTTTCCCGTTGCCACGGTAATTTTTTACGTCGCAAAAATGACCAAATCTTTTTCAGCCATAATTGGTGTTTGATATGGTACCATAACATTGCTGTTAAGTAATAAAGTGTTGTAGCGTCAATCCTTCTAATAAGAACGTTTCTTTCAAGTGTTAAAACTGGTTTGAGCCACCTTAAAGTCGGTAATTCCTTTACCCTCTAGAAGCTATTCTCCCAGGAAACCGGCAAAAATTGAATTGCAGACAATATACTTCCGATATGATGTTCAGTATACATGATTTAATACCATGACCAGGATAAACTCATCTTTTGAGTCAACACATCTAAATTTCGAAATTTTGCCTCAACGACTGTTTCAAACAGACTTACCCATTCCACCAGGCATCTTTCGGTTTGGATGCGGCGGCCGGCGGGGCCGTGTCTGGTACTGAGAGTTGTGTCATTTGAGTTGATTTATAGGTGTGACCTGTGACCCATGAGCCGTGAACCGTAACTTGTGACCTGGGACCTGTATTTTAAACCTACCGGGACATGCATTTAAATAATAGAGCCATTTATGAGGGAGAAAGTAAGACTTGTGTTACCTGAGACTCACTTTAATTAATAGGATGCGAGCTGTCCTTTTTTTTGTTCATGTTTTTCATGATGTATAGATCACGTGTAAATAGTTTGCGTCATGTGTCTATATAAACTTGTTTCATTCAATGCTGCTCACGTTCAGTTGTAACAAAAGATCCAAGATTGCGCACTGGCTGTCTCGAAAAGTAAAACGGGGACTTGGGGATTCGGGAACTCATTAACTTTGAGACATGCACGTGGGAACATGGAAAAGTGGGAAATCGGGGACTAGAATGGTCAACAGCGGTAGGCATTTCCCGCCCCCATCCCACTCACATAGAGAGTACCGTCCCTGGGATGTCAAGAGTGGGACTTTAAGGGTTGGAAGGCTCCAAGCTGTTAACTTTATTCGCAGGGGAAAGTTTTTAAAGAGGTTACTCAAGTAAAAACGGTCAAAGAACACCAATGAAGCAACTGAATATTTCCCGCTAGGAAAATTGCTTTGTCTGTTATTTGAGGAAATGTTATTTTTGCAACAACAACAACAATTTATTTGCAATCCCTCTTGCCTTAATTAGAATTAAAATTAATTATCATTGATTCACATAAATTTAAAAAGAGCGCTAGCTGTTTGGAATAACCATATGGACTAGCAGAACCAGGCAGGCTTTTGGGATATATTATGGTCATTTGTGCAGAGCATTTTCTTTGAGCGCGCTCTCCCCGGGGCGGGGTACTAAAAAAATGTAATACGGGGAGGCTCCGCCTCGACGTCCGACCCCTTGCCCTTTTATATACCATTTTTGGCAGAAAAGATACCCCTTTGGTATACCTTCCATTCCCAAATGGTACCCCTTTTGTATACCTTCCATTGGAAAATACCTAAATGACAGATTTCCCTACCCTTTCATATACTTCGACTCGTGAAATCCCTACCCTTTCATAGACTTGAAGCGTGAAAAAGGTACCCCTTTCGGGCGGAGCCTCCCCGTATAGGCCATTATAGGGAGTACCCCCCGGGGGGGGGGGGCACTCTCACGTGCATTGAAAAGAACCAGCATCAAAGCGGAGGGATAGCAGGATGGTGACCTTTGAGACCGTGGAGTTTTACATGTGTCACGGTTTGGGATACTTCTGGAAAGGGTACCTCTGCTTTTTTTAAACCAACGAAGATTTGTCTCATAAAAAGAGGAATGGGAGGTATTGAATTTGGTACTTTCGCCTCCATTGAACAAAACAAGGGAAACGAGAAAGAAAAAGAGTACATGTACTTGTTTTCCGTATTGAGGATACGCATTAGTTTCACAATAGAGAGCTTAAGCAGCCGAGATGAAACTGGGTCGAAACTGGCGTCTGTGACTTGACTTGTTTGCGTTAAGCATGGCGCGTCAGTGATTTTACGGCATCGCTAGTTAATTGTTCAGCAGTTTTGATTCTTTGTCTTCTCTCTTAATACTGAATCATGACTTCTTTAAGAAAGACAAAGGATATGCTTTTTCAGAGCTACGATCAAAGATTGATTTCAGAGGATGAACTTATTGTTTTATTGGAAGAAGCAACGGCTAGAAATTCTCAATCCAGTTTAGTACGATCGATAATCCTGAAATGATTCTGAATGTAAAGCAAAGTTCAGATCTGCCAGTGTTAGCTGATTTGTCCAATCCATTTGGAACATTTCTGTAAAGGAAAAGAAATGACAAATAAAAATGAAGCGTTCCAAAAAGGAAATTAAATTTGTCGGTCATTTAAATTTTTCAAAATTTAACATGGTCTTTCTGGAAACGTTGTCTTAGCATTGCCAGCGCATTAAAATTTAAGACCACAGAGAACTAAAAACACAAGAACATGCAAAAGGATATATCAAGGAAAACAAGACTTAGGTTTTGTGGCAAGATTGAGTCTCGGCGTCTTTCTGAGATAAACTAACATCAAAGCCAGGATTCGAGCCAGGACTTCGAGCCAGGACTCGAGCCAGGACTCCAGTTAGGAATTTTCTAATTTTTTGTCAGAAAGAAAAAATAATAAACAAATAATAAATTTAGAAACAAATAGAAATAACAATTATTAATTATTATGAGTGATTACATGGGTCAGTTTAATGACATTTCCACGATACGGCGTCGACCAAGACCGTTGCCATGGTAACGTTATTTCGGAGGAAAATTTGATGTGAGAAATCCATGGTGGGTACTTAATACCCTGGCCAAATTTCTTGATATAATTACTCTAACTATATCTAAGGACAGAATATGTTTATTTGTTTGAAAAAAGGAGAAACTATTTCGAGCCTCCTTAAGGACGGTGCCTACTAATTCAAAGGTATTTTTGCCCCGATTTATGATTATGCAGGAAAGATAGATCTTAACAAGTGTTATTGAAATCCAAAAAGAAAATTCGGGGTAACCATTCGGGGTTTTTCAAAGATAATTCACGAACAATATTTGTAAAAAGCTCTAAAATAGAAAGCAATGTATGGCGTTCTTTCTCAAATTGAAGACTAATTATCTCTAAAGAATGCATGGTTACCCCCGATTTTCTCTTTAGGTACCAAGAGTACTTGTATTGGTAAGCATCACCAATAGGAAACCCGAGTATCTGAAGATGCGCAGAACGTATGCGCAATAACAATAGTAGGCACCGTCCATAAATGAGCAAACTCCGGACAGAGAAGTCGTATTCCTACTTCAACCCAAAAGTAGCTTTTCGCAAGCTAAGAAAAAATTCAAACAGAGAAACCGGTTACAAGTCAAAAGTTGGTTGTAATTCCGTGTTCAAGTACACTAAATGGAAAATCCACCTAAAAATTCTTTACCCAATACATCACTAAATATCACTTACCAACAGTACTCAACAATACTAGTCACTTTATATTACCTAACGATACTTTACACGATACTTGTCACCACACTGAACACACCATGTCTGCACAGCGCTAGCCGTTATTCCATGTTACTATTCATTGCTACGCACTACACGTTAAGGTAATTTCCTTGAAAATGACGGACTATCTAGATTTTTGTCAAACTTGGCACAATTGATATTCATGCACAGGACATTCAAACAATGCAATGAAAAGATCGGGTCACCGTGCTTGTTCTTTACCGAATTACGCGAGAAGTGTTCGAAACTTAATCAACCGGAAATATTGTTGTTATATAGCTAAAGCTACTTAATATTACTGAAAACTTGAGCCTACTTGTTCTTCCGGGATAAAATCTTTCAGTAAAGTGATTTCAAATTGCTCAATCTTGCAAAGCAATGCAAGCAATTTGGACCGCTACATCATCACCTCACACTCAGTGTCTGGATTCCACTTAGTGCAGTTTCACGGCATTTATATATAACTACTACAAATATGTTTTCCGTGTATCTATTACGGGGGGGGGGGGGGGGGGGGGGTCACCTTGCTCGTTCAGGAGAAAATAGCGATTCCTAGACAGATTAAGCTTGGCGTCAATAAAAATCTGCCATTTTATCAATGTGCGCGAACTAATGCGCGCGCCAATTACGTAAGAAATTATACGCAGTAGGGCTGCGCAATGCAAAACCAGGGAACCACCTTAACGTTACTCCACATCACTAGCCATTATCCCACGTTACTAGCCATTACGACTCGTCACTTGACGTTAGTATACGGTGTACTTGAACACGGATTTATAACCCAAAACTTCGTCTCCAGACTCAAATAAACAGTTAAATTCCTTTGATAAACTAGTTGCTTGGCAACGGATAAGAAGACAACTGAAACGTCCTAGGCATCATAGGGTTAAACTGAATTCTAATTGTTACTCCAGCTGGCTTAATGTCCCTGCTGGAGTACCTCAAATCACTCGATTTGGTCCTTGGCTCTTCCTAGCAATGATTGTCGACGATTTGAAAGTACATGGAGAGTCTTCCCTTATGTGGAAAATTGCGGACGACACGACAGTTTCAGAAGTGGGGACTCCATCTACGCAAAGTTATCCTCAGCAAGATGTCGACCACTTCCATGACTGGTCTCGGAAAAACTTTCAATTAAATCCAAGCAAGTGCAAGGAAATAATGACATGTTTTAAGAGATCAGCTTCAACTCATAATCCTGTGGACGTGGATAGCTTAAAAGTTAATAATGATAATAATAATAATAATAATAATAATAATAATTATTATTATTATTATGATGTCACGGCAACTTGTGTAAAATAAACGAACGAGCGCAGCGAGTGAGTTTGTTTTACACAACGAGGCTCACCAACCGTGAAATAACCTATAATTCTACAATAGCCATTCTCTCCAAATTTATTCTGCCGCACCTTTGAGCGCATATCTTCTGTTCTGGAAAACAAAAAACCCAAAATTGCATGTCATGAATACTTTTCATCGTTTTGAACTTCCTTAGAAACCTTTGAATTTCTCTTCATTATGCCCTGATTACCCATGATGCGCTCAAGAGCGTGAACTCGTCTATAAGAGCCGCCATTTTTAACAACTGCACTTTCAATTTCCATTTCAAATGATCTTCTAAAACTTTGATCGAATGGAGAAAATGTTTAAACTAGCAGACCCCCGATTTAGATTGCTGATTTGAACGGTGTTAAATGACCATTTTGCTAGTTTGAGACGGATTGCGTAGGGAACTGGGGCTAGTTTCAAATTTGAAGCAATCGATAAATTGACACCATCACATGAAAGATAATGTTGATAGTGGCCATCTGTCTAAGTTTGATGCTTTTAGGTCAAACAGAGACCACGTTACTGATACAATTTGATCGACAGTCATCACTACAAACGTCACAAAAAGATAAGAATGACAGAATTCCATTCACCCTCACTTTCCATCCTCATAATCACGCAGTCAAAAGTATCATTCTTAATAATTTTAAATTACTTCAAAATGATCCCGAGACTGGTAGAATTTTTTCGCGACCTTCACTTATTTCATTCAAAGCGCTAAAAAACTAACAAGCAACCCGGCACTTTCAAATGCGCGCGCTCACGATGCAAAACTTGTCTTTTCATTGTTAACACTAGCAAGATATCGGGACCTAAGCGATCTGTTAAGATCAACGATCGTTTTACATGTACCTCCGCAAATGTCATTTATTGCATGACCTGTACGTTATGCAATAAATTATACATTGGCGAGACAGGTAAACGACCAGGTGACCGATTCCGCGAACACCTTCGCGATGTTGAGAAGAATGACAAGGATGCATCTAGGCCAGTCACTAGTCATTTTAATCTCCCTAACCACTCCAAAAAACACATGGCTATCTGCGGCCTTTCCCTATATCTAGGTACGACGGAAAGCCGCAAGAATCTGGAACAAAAATTCATCTTCCAAATCGGCACCCTTAATCCTCACGGTATTAACGAACGCTTTTCATTTAACTAATATATTCCTATTTTTCACGTTGCCATGTTACCACCAATAGCGTAGCTCCTACTCTACTATAAAAACTACACGTAACCCATAATTCCTCGATTCGCTCTGACGAAGGGCTAACGCTCGAAACGTCAGCTTTTAGAATCTCTGTACGGTGGCCAATTTACATTATAAAACCAAATTTTTGTATCTATTTGGAAATAGTTGAGGCGAAAATCACTTTGTTTGCCAATTTTAATGAATATTACAGAAATCGAAAAAAAAAAAAAATATATATATATATCGATAACTCGCCCCGTTCCCTGCGCAATTCCAGAATGGCCTATCGTATTAAGATTTGCCATGTTTGAAGCTTCTGTAAACGCATGCTTTGTACCGCTTGCGCGCTTTCTACGCATGAATTGAGGTGTCGATTTAAATCGACATTGGATGGTATCTTCTGCAAATGTTGTTGAGCTCACTTCGTGTGTATATACTAAAATAATTATTTTTTTCAATCTCGGTGAATAGAAACAGAATATTTACCTCGCTGCAATATTCTACCACTATTCACCTCGATTCCAAAGAATAATTGTTAATTATTCTGAGTAATTCTTACGATTGTGCACTTGACATATTCTAGCATACAAGCAAGCTAATTATGGGCGATAGAGGCTCCCCTTGATGAGCTTATGGAACAACTGGAAACCTTATAAGACGAGTCTTCTTTTCTCCCTTATGAATGGCCCTAATATTTTGATAAGCGGGACTCAACTTCAGCCCTTTTCACGATTTTTGAAGACAGCGAAATTAAAGACCCGCGAAAAAATGGTTTTCTCGAAAATTAGGACGCAAAATTTAATACCCTGTTATGAAATCCTTTAAAATAAACGTTGGATTTGTCTTGTCCATATTCCCTATTTGAGTGTCGTTGTTCGAGCTCTCTTCGTCTGAATCAATATAATCTCCTCATCTGAATCAATATGATCTTGCTGTAAAACATCCTCGGTGCAGTCGGGAATTAGCGAAGTGTCGAATTGTTATGTCATACAGTATGTCGTACATGTTTTTCCCATATTCCCCCAAACCCCTTCGGACACCCTCTTCCCTAGCTTGGTGACTAAAAATGCTCCCTTCGATTCATTTTTTGCCTTTTCATTACATTTTCAGTGTGCCTGTCTTAGTGGCAACAGCGGTCTTATTTCCTACATGTTAAAGAGAGGTATGCATTGAGGTCCAATCAAGTTTTTGAATGGAGGTTATAGTACTGTACCGTTAAAGGCCCGTTTAAATGGTTTCAACATTTGACCAACAACCGTTCAACAAAAATTGAACGGATATTGGGCACAAACAAAATTGTGCGGAGGCCCTTCAAACGGTTCCAACATTGCACTAACAAAAGAGCCAACACTCTCGCGAAATTTGATTGCGAGGAACTAAGAACTAGAAACCAGACCCTCTCGTCCAGATAAACTACGCCGTATTGACTTTTGCGTCCTGATGTGATCATGCGTGTGTTCTACAATTATTGAGCGTTCAAACGGCTTCAATACCATTCAACATTTTCGAGAACAAAGGAAAAGTTGAATCGATGTTGAATGAAACTTTTAAACCGATTTAAACACTTGATTCAACACGCTTTTAACAGGCTTTCAACATTTTTTACGCTTTCAACAATGTTGGACGACCTGTTCAAACGCACCAAACATTTGGTTCATCAAAGTGTTGAATGCATGTTGAAGCAAATGTTGAAACCGTTTAAACGGTCCTTAATGTTAATTTTCTTGGAGAGTGGAGGATAGATTTGGAAGGATCGTAGTACGTGGAATATATCATGCATTTGAAATTGAAATGTGCGCTTGTTACAAAACATTCTTTTGGGCCGATTTTTGAAAAAAAGTTTTTTTGCCCTCAACGAAATATTCACCAATTCTAATATGTTAGATTAACAAGTAAATGCCTTCTTTTGCACCTGTAATAAAGGTGGAGATGTAAATTCTTGCACTACTTGCAAAGATAGTGCTCTTCACCTCGCCAGCTTCTGCTGTGCCACACAAAATGTGATGGATGGTCTTGGCGTTATCACCTCACTATTTGAAGCAGGTAGCATAATTAATATGCATGTTTAAGTATTTTTATTCTCATTCAGTTTTATCAGTGTCTTTATCAGTATCTTTGTCCGATACTATCACCTCCAAAGCCGCACGTCGATTGTATCTTTTGAGTCAGCTAAAGAGAGCCGGCATACGTCCCGATGACCTGTTAGCTTTTTATTATAGTGTCATTCGAGCAGTGCTAGAATTCTCATGTCAGCTATTCCATCATAGTCTCCCGAAATATTTGTCTGATCACATCGAACGTATTCAGAGGCGCGCCATGCGAATAATCTTTCCTAGTTTATCGTACTGTGAAGCGATGGATAAGGCCGGAATTCCACGTAGTTACTAAAACAAGGAATCACCTACAATGACCTACAACGATCTACAATGACCTACAATGATCTACAATGGCCTACAATGATCTACAATGACGTACAATGGGCTACTACAATGACCTACAATGATCTACAATGACCTACAAAGAGCTACAATGACCTACAGTGATCTACAATGAGCTACAATGAGCTGCAATGAGCTACAATGATCTACAATGACCTGTAATGAGCTAAAATAAAAGATAAGTTGCAGCTCTGTGGGCACTGCAGCATGTTTGCAGTATAAAGGTTAAAAACATTTCACTCCGCGCTTTGAATCAATCAAAACCTCGTTGCTGAGCAAGTTGAAAATTTCATTGTGCACCCTGAACCAAAGAAAACATTGTGGAAGAATAACTTATTTATAATCTCTTCATTTTTTCCTGCTCTAATTAAGATTTTATCGTTGCCAAGCGAACCCTTGATATTAATTTTGTACATTTTCATTTTAGCTTTAAAACAAAGGAAAACCATGCAAGGGTCTTTTTGCAGTTTGTTTCTGCCTTCAAGGCCACGTGCGTAATTGCTGTCGTCATTTGGGCTGTCACTCAATGGACTAAAACCGTTGCGTGACAACGCACAATGATGTTTTCACTCTTCACCCTGATCCTCTTTTGTCTTTCTCTTTGATTGTAAGCCATTTAAGTAGGCCATTGTAGCTCATTGTAGCGTCATTGTAGATCACTGTAAGTTATTGTAGATCACTTTAGGTCATTGTAGCTCATTGGATGCCCTTGTAGGGCTCTCACTGTAGTTCATTGGCTAATTTTAGCTTATAATGTACCTCATTGTAGGCCCGGGGGGGGGGGGGTACTCGATGTATCCCTGGTTGGGGAGGTGCGGCGCGGCCCCTCATACCCTGACCCTGTTTAAGACAAATATCGCTGATTTCCCTACCCATTTTAAGACAGTATTCCGATTTTTGATACCCTGTTTAAGACATTTAACCCAGTTTAAGACAAAAATTGATAAATCGATACCCTGATTAAGACAAAAAATGATAAATTCGATACCCTGTTCAAGACAAAAATCCCGAAAAACATACCCTGGCTGGCCGCACGTCCCCATTAAGGTCTTTGTAATAGCTCACTGTAGGTCATTGTAGCTCATTGTAGGTCATTCCTTGTTTTAGTAATTACGCGGAATTTCCAACACTTTCTCTGAGACGTGAATCATTATCTATTAAATCATTTAAAGATATTGTGAGTAATGAACACCACAAGCTGGCTTATCTGCTACCTCCTATGGCCATTTCCCACGCTCGGCGTTTGAGAAATAAGAGACGTTTTAATACTCCAGTTTGTCGCACCGATCGTTTCATGAACTCTTTTATTATTAGCCACGCGATGTAAACAACCTTTAAACACGTTTTACTGTAATTGTTATATTGTACGTAATTAAGTCCTAAGACTGTAATGTATGATGTTTTAATAAACGAGATAAACGAGTTTACTACTACTATTACTACTACTACTGCTTCAATGCAAATGGCCTTTCATTGCCGACTGGTGTAACCCAATGGTCTGTTGTGGACCTTTTGAAAAATTCAAAAACTGAATTATCCGTAAGGTTCAAAATTCAGTAAAAGGCTTTCAAAAGTCTTGATAGAAATTATTCCTATTAACAGAATAGCGGGTTTTTTTCACGCAAAACGGAATGGTATAGGGTGTCACACAGTCAACTGAGAATTGACCTAAAAATAACCCGGCCGACTGATAGTCCGTAACTTGCCCTTAAGAAGTGAAAAAGAAATAACAACAACAACGACAAC
>NC_090883.1:6774968-6779968 GCF_036669925.1 Montipora capricornis
TGTTTTGGCATTTCTGCACCATTGAAAGAGGTGTCAAGGTTTTAACTGAAATAAGCGTTTGACAAACAAACACTTTCACTGTCTCTCGTCGTTGACATTTTCAAAAAGGTTCTGTTGTGCCTTGACAAAGGAATTGATTTTTTGAAGTCGATATTCATCCCATTATACTTTGCCGTGAACATCAGTTGTTAATAGAACTTTGTAGTATTTTTTAGGACAAGACGGTGTTCAGTTTTCCAATCTAAATTGTATTGACTATCTGCTGCTTTTAGCCGAATCTCGTACTTAGAGTGCAAAGTTGTGATTGGTTATATGGCCTGTTCGTGCTTTGAGGTCATTAGATTTTCCGCTTGATTAATATTTGTGAGAATGCTGCTAAAATAACATTCCTACCTCAGCGTTCATTTGCATAAATGTGGTAACGCTCAAAGCAGACGGATTCACTCGTCTCATCTTGGCAGTGGATTCCATTGGAAAGTATGTAAAATGGATCAAGCCGTGTGTATTGCATTTCTGCTCGTTGATTTAACCTTAATTGCTACCATGACAGGTGAGTGATTCCTTTTAATAAGAATTATATTTTGTCTCGGTCTTAACGCTTTTGTTGAACTGACTTAAGGAGTTTTAACAACACGTGTTGCACGGCTCGTAAATGACTATTTGATGAAGGCTTTGCTCAGCTGATTGCTTGTTCCATTTGAATCATTTTCAAGCTGTAAAGGCCACCCGAAATTTGGAAGTGTTAGGAGACAACGAGCAAACTGCTCGCCCTCAAATTTTAAGAGAAGTTTACAATCAATATGAAGAAGTCGTTGAGTATCTTATACAACACCCGCAAGGAATCAATATGTTTCTATCTCCTTCGTTTCACCATATTTCGTCTCGTATAAATTCTTTCACGCATCATCATGCGCCCAAAAGCCTGTTTTGAGTTTGATAGTATCGAGGTTGAATCAAACAACCTACTTTCGGTTGTCAGATCACTAACTACAATGTGTTTGCACTTTCCGACGTACATTCTCTTAGAGGTGTCATTTACTTGTTTCCTCTTATGTCTCCATAGGTGGTCAAGCACAGCAAGTTGGTAAGTGTAGTACTCATAATTTTTAACCCTCAATCACTCCAAGATGACACCTACATTGATGATCATCTCGTTATGGCGAATATTCGAATTAAGGAAAGTTTTTGTTTTTAGTACAGTAAATCATAGGACAGTGGCAGAACGCTCTGTTGTAAATAGACCCTGTGTTCACGGAATGGACTGATAATATTGTCACTTTTTAGTATATCCACATCCCGTTGGCTGGGCTTTTGTGGCCGGCATGGTTCGTTCGTTTCCTACTTCCCAATGTCCGCTGAATATTCTGTGATGTTAATGTTATTAAATTTTGTGGGGCACAAAGCTTGAGAAATATAATTGAATGGACTAGCTCTTCTTTTTACGCTTCATTTGTGGCAAACGATCTTTTCTAATTCCTTTCAGACTTGACCTTAATGCACTATCAATATTTTTAATTGCCGCTAAGATCTTGTTTATGGCAAAAGTTCCTCTACATATAAGCCCTTAAAAATCTCGACTTCACTTAGAGTCTAGCACAAATCACTTCACAAATTAGCTGAAAGTTGCGATGAATTTAAAGAAAAATAAAGTTCAGCAAGAGCTGTTGCAGCAGTGATTTCACGGTCCAAGGAGGGAATGAAAAAATAGTGAGGATATTTTTTGGTATCGCAGTGTAACGTTTGATGGTGGCATGCGGGCTTGTGCTAGTTTGGTGTGACACGCAGCAAACTCAATACTGTGCCAGTATCTCAAGAGAAAGCAGCAGCTTTCCTGGGCCCGCTCATACTTATTTGTGGATGAGAATTAAGAACAAGTTATGTAAGAAATTGATTCATGGTTTACTATACTATTCAGTATATTAATCTTTATTTAACTATGGAAAACGAATTAACCATAAGGTATCTAAGATCTTACAATAAGAATCAAATTACATTAGATGGTTCGATAAAGGATTGTTGGTCAACAATACTCTCCCCAATACAATTCAAAATATGATTGAATGACGCAAGCTACAACACATGTACATATCAATTTAGGCCCCGTCCACACGAATCCGGATATTTTTGAAGATGGATAATTTTTACTCCGTTTATGCCTTCCGTCCACGCGTAAACGGAGTATTCGGTCATCGAAAACGGTCTCTGGAGTGGAGACTTTTGAGTCCAGTCCAGTCCAGTCATCAGCTCCTCGTAAATGAAGATGACGGATTCTAGACAAGTTGTGTCGTTACTCCTTGGGCGTCTTCTAAGTTTATAGCTTGCATGTAGTTGCATTTTACGTTGTTCAGTCTTCAAGCTGAGTATTTAAGGAAGCGATTGCAATTGAACAGAGCAAGGTCGCTTTCCGTGTCAGCTACGAGAATAAGAGATGCATCATTTTGTAAAACGATTAAAGATCATTAATTAAACAGAAGGTTAATGGAAAGGTTAATTTTCGTAGATTTATTGATATTTTTTCACTGATTTAGACAAGTTAGAAGATGTATACAGCACCAAACACCAACACCAATCAACACCAAACGAAACCTGGCGCTGTCAAAGCGTTTTGTGTTCCTCTGTGTTATCTGTATTATCCACGAACACTGAGCACTAGCGTTGTGTGTTCCCCCTTCAGCATAACGATAAATATGATAGCAGAATATGAATACAGAAACTAAACAAAAGTTTGTCTTGGATGTTTTATCATTTTCCAATTGCCGATACTAAAGTGGTCCTAACTGTACCCCAGGAAAACTTGCAACCATTTTACCAATAACTTCAGCAACCTCTCGAATGGGTTGGTGATTTTCGTAAACGGTAAGGCTTGCGCGGCTGCTTTCAAAGAATCAGCCTTTTCAGCAGTTGGGGAGATACGCATAAGTTGAGAATCCAAAATGAATCCTAGAAAAGTCAGTTTCCTTGTTGGTGTTGGTCGAGCGGCCCGCTCTTCTGAGGCAGTCGTGTTTTGTCACGCAAACAAATAAAATGACTAAGGGAGGCTTGGGAAGAGAAGTGTAAGAAGGGACTGCAACCTTTGCAGTAACCGACGCGTTCACCAAATCTGTTAATCTAATTAGTGAAAGTGACATGGCAGATGGCTCCGACGTTTTTTATTGCTAATGTAAATAAACACTCCGAATAACTTCAGTAACGGCGTGGGGATCTTTATAAATGGTCCAGTCAATATATTTACTTGACCCTTCACAAATTGCAACAAACGGTTTTTCTTCACCATTGCTCTCAGAAAAGTACATGCATAAACATGTCAAAAGTCTAGAACAATCTGAGAAGGGGAAAATTACTAAGACCATATACCATCCACAAGGACCGCATGGAAACGAGGCTACCTTCAGTAACCTATTCAGGGTTCGTAAGACCTTTTCTAGCTTTCCCTGACCTTAAGTTTAGCTGTCACGTAAGAATTTTTTCCAAACTATCCTTATTTTAGGATATTTCCTGACATAACTCATTTCAAATTTCAATAAATTGACTACCTCTGTCCGTCACACTTCCGGTTGTTTGAAAAAAATTTCTTTATTTCATTTTATCCCTGCTTTGACGACTGTAATGATTTATAATTATAATTTTCCATGACTTTCCGTGACCGACCATAAAATTCCATGACTTTCCCCGCCTGGAAAATGAAATTCTTAAATTTCATGACTTTGCAGGTTTTTCATGACCAGTACAGGGCTTTCAACTCCCAATCTCTTCAAATATATTGAGAATTCATTGGGAAGGGATGATAGAGGACGTCATTTATGATGACGTCATATTGCGTCTTTTACGCAAAAAGAAAGTACACTGTCACACAACTTAGGCTAAAGGCATAAAACACGCGAAAGAGATGTCATTAGCATTGCAACACTTGATTTGATTGGTTTATTTCGGACCAATCACATTATTGCTCAAATTACAATTCGTCAATAGCAAAGCTTGCAGGAACGACTTAGCAGAGTTTATGAGGAAAATAAACGTTTGAATTTTGTGGTTATCGATGTTAAAATAACTCAGTCAAAACACGCAAGGTATTTGAAATTATATTGTTGTGAAAGTTGATTCTCACTAGAAATGACAAACTTCGGTGATTAATTGGGTGATTTCAGATCGCAATCTTGAGATCGGGAGATTCGGTCCAAAATCTGGAGTCTCCCGAATTATCCAGGAGAGTGGACAGACTGCCTGTACAAACCCTGCTACTTTCACATGTATTTTTTGGCCAAAAATTCACCATTTTTCAAAGTTAGAAGTCAAATGAAAAGACAGGTGAATAATAAGTCGTAGTCGGCTTAGCTTATAGTTGTCTCATAAATACAAACAAAGTTGTTCAAGGTCAGCATGAACGCGAGGCTAAATACAAAGAATCATGTCTTCAGTTAGTTGCTTGTCATTTGTAAAAGGGGAGTAACGATGGCTTGGCGGTTATCAACCGTGCCTTCCACCTCTGCGACCCAGGTTCAACCCTCAGCCCTCGAGGTCGTATGTGGGCTGAGTTTCAGTCGATCGTAATCTGACTTAGAGGGTTTTCTCCGGGTACAACGGAGAAAAAGCGACTTCAGTCAATTACATCCGGCTGCGGGAGGATACGCTCGTTGGGGATAACCTGTGGTATCCTTTGCCTCCATTGAATTGAATGAATAAAGTTGAATTAAATTAAATTAAGTAAAAACGTTACTGACACCACTGAGATAAGGACGGTCATCTCTGAGACACCTAAGCAAATACAACTTCACTAGGGAAGGATGCATATGTCATGAATCACCATCATCTTCACTACTGCTTTCAGAGTCGTCCGGCTGTAGAGAGTTAGTGCAACCCGACCCTCTACACTGACTACAAACGGCTGAACATTTGAGGTTGTGCTTTCTGCAGGTACACTTTAGGCTGATACAATCTGCAGAGCACTTACATCTGATTACGCAAAGGATAGCTTCAGGTGCTGGAGGTGGATGGGTCATGAC
>NC_090883.1:6792468-6824968 GCF_036669925.1 Montipora capricornis
TCCAGCTCCCTCAAGATCTTAAAGTTAGTAATTATATTCAATGATGCTCACGAGAGCTTAAGCTAGTACGCACGACATTTCCGAGCTCCGTCTAAACTATTCTGTTTACAGTCTGGCTTGCTGCGATTGGCTTTTTGTTACTTGCAAGCCAGCGCAGTAATAACTTAAACTGTTTGATGTAAATAAATGAGACGTGAATAATAATAATAATAATAATAATAATAATAATAATAATAATAATAATAATAATAATAATAATAATAATAATAATTGCCAACGAGTCAGGCCTTCTGAAGACAGAAGGCCTGGCGAGGCGGCAGCTTATAGAGCCGCGAGAAGATTTTTAGGCGGACGAAATCTCAGAAGCGCTTCAAATTTGAGTGTAATGTAGACCAAAAGCTGTAATGTAGACCAAAGCGATGAAATGTTGACCGTAGCGATAACCAATGAGAGTTAAGCACGAGTACGCCGCGTGATGTTTGCAGCCGCCCGATCACGCAAGCTTGGCTCGTTGGCACTTTAGCGACAGCTATAACTAGTAATAATAATAATGGAAACTTTATCTGTCTTCGAATACAGTTGTAATTCTCTCTACGTATAGGCAATTAACAACTGGTTACTTGAAATTGAGTGATATACTTGTATACTGCTGTATTTACTAATGAATCAAATAAAAAAAAATTAAAGTTTTATTAAGTTTGGGCTATTCCGAATCTTATTTCTACGACAGAAGATAAAATATGTCGCTCAAATGGCTAGATTTATCATTTTTCATAATGTTGTTGCTTTTTGTCAATTCCAATATCATTCATCATTTCTAAGAACGTGGAGCATAATAAAAATAATAATAATAATAATAATAATAATAATAATAATGATAATAATAATAATATCAATAATAAAAATAATGATAATAATAATAATAATAATAACAATAACAATAACAATAATAGTAATAATAATAATAATAGTAATAATAATAATAATAATAGTAATAATAAAACTAGTAATGGCGGACCATTAAACAGGAAAATTCCAGTTAAAATATACAGTTGTCTTTTTGAAATCAAGGCTTAAAAACTTTGGTCGCTTAGCGTTTAGTTCACATAGTATTGAAATCCAAAGAAATATAAGAATTGATTTTCTAGTCACAGTGGCACTTAAAGGGGTCAAAAACATCTAAAATTCCTACTTGCATCCCTAGCCCTGGTATTTCGTGATTTTACAAGTGACTGATAATTTGATATACTATCATGACCAACACATTCTCTTTTAGTTTTGGTTTTCGATAAACCATTCATTATTTATAACATAATTAGGATAGTACGCGCACTCTCATTTGTCAATAGCTATGTTTAGATGAGAGTATGGAAACACGGCTGTGACATCACACGAATTTTGATTGGTTAGGTATTGTTAGACGCGCGTTTTTATTGGCTGGTAGGAAATATGAGCATGTATCAAGAAAATCCTTTGCAATCAAGAAGTAAAAAAACAGCATTTTCCTTCATTTGTCGAATTATCTTTGAGGAATATTTTATAAAAGCAAGAGAGGACTTTTTGTCGTGTTTCTATAGCCTCATCTAAACACTCGGGGAAGTTGGGAGAATTCTCGGCAGTTATGCAAACCCGAGACGCATAACCTCATAACCTCGCGTTAAGATGAGTCTATGGAAACACGGAACACATCCTCTATTGCTTAAGCTTAGTATATTAAGGACTGTGTCTACTATTGTTATTGCGCATACGTTCTTGCTAATGCAGGGATTTTTTTGTGCGAATTAAAACTATGCGAAGAAAGCAGAACATGACAAGTGCTTTTGGTATCTAAAAAGAAAATTGGAAGTAGCTATGTATTTTTCAGATATAATTTAACCTCAATTTTGAAAGAACTCCGTACATTGCTCTGTATTCTAAAGTTTTTTACAAATATAGTTGATAAATTGTCTTTGAAAAAAATTCTTTTGGGATTTCAATAACACTTCGATTAAGATTTGCTTTTCCGCATATTTATAAGCCAGGCGAAAACACTTATGAATTAGAAGGCACCGTCCTTAATATGAATTATTATTAAAGCTCTTGCCTAAAGTTAAGTGTTAGAGGCATGCCCTGGTTTTGTTAACTGATCATTTTTCTTCTTTCGTCAGGGTGCGGGGGAAATTACACCAAGCCAAGCGGTGATATTTTCTCGCCATATTACCCGAACCCATCCTTCGAGGCTGTTGATTGCGAGTGGGTTATCTCAGTATACGAAGGAAACAGAATTGCCTTTGGTTTTAATGAATTTGATCTGGACAGTGATGACAATTGTAATGTAGAGTATGTGGAACTAAGGGATGGTGGATTGGAGTCCTCCGATCTGTTGGGACGATACTGTAAATCTGCACCAATGGTAGTTATTGGCTCCCAGGAAAAAATGTGGTTGAAGTATCACTCAGATGGTACTGGAAGAATAGGTTTTGAAGCCACTTGGATGACCATGGCACAAGCAATAAAACCAATGGAGACCGAATCTGGTGATGTGGACGATCTGAATGTCATTGGACCCGTTCCTCACCCTCCGAGTAAGTTAATTATCTTAAACTCAAACTATCAAATTCACGTTTACAAGAGTGCCTTGGGTGTTAGTTATGCACCTGTCAATGTAAATGCCGCAGGGAGGGGGCAGGAGTGCGGACAAGGGACGGGGATTTGACAATTCTCAAAGAATTTTAATAAAATTCCCGAGGGTGGGAAACTAACGTCAATCAAAAGGGTCAAAAAAAGCTCCACCCTGGGGAAAAGAATGTCAACAAACAATACTATAATACTCTATAAAACAAATAAAAGAACATTTGAAACAGGGTATGTTCATGATTTATATGTTCAGCATGTCGAAACAGGTCGAATAAGTGACCCATAAAATACTCTGACCTTGTGGTGGAATTCGATGTCAATCAGATGGGAACTTAAGGATAACAACTTCCTCGAAATAGACGATATCTGCTTAGGCCCCGTTTTAAACGTCGCATTTTACATGTGCCGAATCTAATGCAAATGAGCGAAAACAATAGATTTTTCTCATTTGCATTATATTCGGCACATGTAAAATGTGACGTTTAAAATCGGCGTTAGATCACAGTTTAAATTATTGGATTATGGCGACGAAAACAAATAACTCCAACAGAAGTGTGACCTAGGGACTGACTTAGTAACCGCGTTTGAATTGATACCAGACTTTTTTTGGTCAAAGTCAAATGTCCCGAGCCCGGGGTCGCTTCGCGATCAAAAGCCCGACAGGTGGGATAGTCTCAGGCATCAAATCCCCGCTTATTGCCCGCACTCGACTCCCCCCCGCGGGATTTTTACATCGATAGGTGTATTACCACCCGAGTTCGCCCTTTAAGCAGCACCTTAAAACGAGAACGGAAGGCGAAAACACAATTTTTAAAAAGTTGTTCTTACGAAAGCACATGATACGTTGTAATCAAATCACTATGTTTTAGGATGTGATCTTACCATTTAACCTGATTGTAACAGCAAAAAGCTCCGTACCAGAACAATTTGAACGTCCACCATTTTGGAACCCATGTTGAGGGCTTGGGCGCATAGCATGACGTCACCGCGCCCATAGGGAAAACGCGAGAATTTCAAAAGTTCAGAAGTCTAGTTCAACTCCAAAATGGTCGTGTGTGCTGTAGTTGGCTGTTCAAACAGAACGGTCAGAGATTCCAAAAGAGGGATAAGTATCCATCGACTGCCCTTAAAAAATAAGCCGCTTCTTAACTCTGGAGAGGCTAGTGGGTATTAAAAGGGCAAATTTGCCCAAACTTAGCCAGTGCCACATTTGTTTTTTGAGCACTTTCAGAAGGAGTGCTTCAAAAGTTGCTGTAACCTCAATCTATGGCCCGGCAGAAAACGAGATGCTGTATCGACAGTATTTCCTCATCAGCAAAAGAAAACAAGAAGGATTGCAAGTTGAGAGACGACGAGCATCCCCGGCCCTTTCATATTTGAGTCCCCCCTTCCCCCCTCCCTCGGGGGCTAAATTGTGTGACAGATTTTTGCCTTGACAAATCACAAATCACATGTAACCACTGGTTAAATAAGAATTGGTTCATGCTTAGGGTGCGTATATCAAGTTACGGATGCGCGCGGGAAATTTGGAGAGCAAGAGAGGAGCGAAAGAGTTGCTCGAGGCGCAGCCAATATGCACAACTAAAACAATGAACCAATTCTTTCATAACATAGCGATAAAACATGTTTTATTTTAGATTGACTACAAAGGTCTCACAACGCTCGGTGAGGGAACACAAACGATCCTATTAGCTGGTTAAAAACACACCACAAGTATTCGATATTCAGTCCAAAACAAAAGGCATCATTTCGAGGCTCTGGGGAACAGACTCATACAAATCCTTGGTTTTTGTTTAGGACTAAATTTTAATGTATCGAAAATGGGCTTTTCAAGAAAATGAAGGATTCGCTTCTTTAATTAAAGACTAGCTCCGTGAGCGGGCAAGATGAACCAAGTCTCGCGCTGTGATTGGCTACCCGAGTGGGCAAGATGGAGCTATCTTGCCCGCTCGGGATTTCACGCTTGGTCCCGCAAGATCAAAGATCATTTTTTGGTGTTTTATCCCATATAATAGACCGTATTCATAATTGGCGGTCAAGAAATTATTCTTTTGTCTTTGTGCTAATCATCCTAACTAGCCTCACTTTGGAACAAAAATTCTTTGGAATTTTCCTCGTGTTTACGAGGCTAGTTAGGATGATTAGCACAAGGACAAAAAAATAATTACCTAGCCGCCATTTACGAATACGGTCTATAGACCTTTCATTGACCAGGTGTGAGGCCACGGTGGTTGGATATTGGCTTCGTTCTATTTTGGCGTGTTCATGGACCGAGACGAAGTCGGTCCATAAACACGCCGAAAAAAACAAAAAAAAACGCAAAACTTGGCCAATATCCAGCCATCTTGACCTCACGCTTGGTCAATAATCCATGTATATTTC
Organism: Montipora capricornis; assembly: GCF_036669925.1. Lineage (NCBI taxonomy): Eukaryota > Metazoa > Cnidaria > Anthozoa > Scleractinia > Acroporidae > Montipora > Montipora capricornis. Next base: position 6,797,467 of record NC_090883.1, read on the forward strand.
AAATCCAAGTGTAATTCACCGCGGAATGATCCACCATGGGAAATGATATTGACCATGGTCATCGTGTCACCACACCTATTATTCTGGATTCAGTTCATTCAAAAGGTACGATATCCCAAAACTTTCTTTCATCAAGTATAATTATTCCATGAGTGCGCGTTGAATGGATATGAGATGGTAAATAGCCAACGAGGCGCGTAGCGCCGAGTTGGTTGGTCTCATATCCAACCGAGTTGGTTGGTCTCATATCCAACCGAGTTTGTTGGTCTCATATCCAACAAGCGCGGCGAATGGAATAATTGTTTTATTAAATTCCTTAAACTCCAAAAGTTTGGAAGTACGAAACACGAGCGAAAAAGGGGAGAAAATCCTAGCGAAATCGAAAAAACTTGATGAAGATGCGCTGTTGTGTAATACCTAGTGGTCAGACAGACGCAAGCTCATCACAAAAACATTTCTTACTTTTTTGCGTACATCTAAGCTTCGAAATTGATCCAAGCTTTCCACAAAAACGTTTTTTTTTGCTTTATACCAGGAGAAATTTCGCTTTCTGGCTCATATGGGGTAGAAACTTAGCACTTCACATTACACTCTAATCAGTCAAGACTGTTGAAAGATAAGTGCTACACGGCCAATGTTTGCAAAAACGTAATCCCTCCTTGTACTTGTATATGTTCATTGCCGTGACTTAACATCATCAGTTCCCGCTGCCTGTTCCTGTCTGACCTCGTAGTTCAGTCGGTAGAGCAGCGGTGATCTAACCCGAAGGTCGTCGGTTTAATTCCCACCCTGGTCAGAGTTTTTCTCTGTCCTTGATTGGGCCATATCCATAAGTAGGGCTAATGCTCACATGGTTCATATGGGGTAGAAACTTAGCACTTCACATTACACTCTGATCAGTTAAGTCTGTAAAAAGGTTTAGTTTAGCAACGCTAAGCGCAATCATTTACCATATAAGGTCAAAATAAGGTATATGAGCTGATAACCGAGATTGAGTGAACCAATCAGAGCACGAGAATTGCATAATCCGAGGTTGGGAATTTAATAAAAGTGATTATTAAATTCTCAACCTCGGATAATGCATTTCGCGTGCTCTGATTGGTTTACTCAATCTCGGTTATCAGCTCATATACCTTGGTTTGACTTTATATGATAAATGATTGCGTTAAAGTGCTCCTGTGACCAAAAAATCAATTCATATTTTTCTTTGGATTTCAAAACTATGTTAACAAAACACTAAGTGACCCACGTTTTAAACCTTGATTTCAAAAAGACACCTCTTTATTTTAACTGGAATTTTCCTATTTAATGGTCGGCCATTACTAACATTATGTTCTTGAGAGAGCTGGATCGAGGAGAAAATGACGTCAAAGGCTCACTAGTTTAAGAATGCAATACGTGTGTACGCCGCAGAATTAATATGCAGCACGGGGGTTTTGGGCTTTCAGACTTTTAAACTCACGCTTTGCATATATAATAAGCTGCGATCACACGCTGAAATTTTAAGCTAGTGAGCCTCTGACGTCACTTTTTCCTGGATCCAACCGACTAAGGTCCAATCGGTCAGTTTTCAACGTGAGTAATGGCGGACCGTGAAATCCAAAACTTACACTCAAAGTAAGCGGCCTTTGGATAAAAATCAAAGCTCAAAATTTTGCCAGTCAGGTGTTAAGCAAACACACTTTCAAAATCTGAAGGAAAAAAGGAAGTGGTTTTTTTGATCACAGGTGCACTTTAAGCGTTGCTAAACTAAAAATATTTTCGCTGGAATGCGAAATTACTCTTTGAATAAAGCCAAAAAGGAGCTAAAAAAACTTTTTCTGTGGAAAGTTTGGATCAATCCCGGCGTTTAGAAGAACGCGAAAAGGCAAGAAATGTTTTTGTGATGAGCCTGCGTCTGTCTGACAACAAGGTATTACACAACATCGCATCAGTTCTCATCAAGTTTTTTTCGATTTCGCTCGGATCTGCTCGCTTTTTCCGCTCGTATTTCGTACTTCCAAATTTTTGGAGTTGAAGGAATTTAATAAAACAATTATTCCATTCGCGCTTGTTGGATATGAGACTGGTTATAGCCAACTCGGCGCTACGCGCCTCGTTGGCTATTTACCATCTCGTATCCAACGCGCGCTTATGGAATAATTGTTAATTATCTAGTCTTTTTTGTACGTGAAAAAATTCCCGAATTACTGATGGAACAACTAATATGCACACCTAATGCGCAGAACAGAGCAGATTTAAAGGATTTGCAATGATCGGGCTTTCTCCAAAGTTCAACACAAGACCATGAGCAAGTGACGGTTCCAAATTGCAGAAAAATGAAAAGGCCGAAGTTCAAGTAATACCTCAGAAAAAAGGAAACGATTACCTCTCTTAAAATCCACTTTGAATGTAAGTTAACCAAAACTTGAAGATTGTAATGATTTTAATCTTTCTAGAAAAATGCGGGGAAGCAGTTGGAATTGAGAGTGGTGAAATCAAAGATGCCCAGCTGTCTGCTTCTTCCTCTTGGCGGGGTATAAATTCGTTTGGTGCACACAATGCAAGGCTTAACAGTCAAAGGTGGCCGCAGGGATGGAGTGCAGATGTGCAAGATGAGAACCCGTGGCTCAAGGTCTCTTTTGATGTGGACTACGTGATCAATGGTATCGCAACTCAAGGACATGGCAACATGGTTTTTAATGAATGGGTGGAAAGTTATTTTGTTGTCTGGCTTGACATTAGGGCCGGTGAAGTCTACTATCAAGAAGACGGCAAAGTTAAGGTATTAGTGGCCCTTCAGTACAATTAGCTGCCAACAGAGTACACTTTTTTTTTATAAGAACCGTTTTTGAAAGAACGTTCAGGCTGCGATTAACCAAAATTTTTAAGACTCGCTGTCGAACGGCATGCTTTGCGCACATTTGTTCATGTTTTTATTCTGCTAGAGAGAGAGAGAAAATAAGTGACAATTTGTGTCCTTTCTCGTATTTATAACTTAAAAATGCGCATCTGATCATAGTCATGTTGAGATGCACACTAGAAATGAATATATTATTATTATTATTATTTTAATTATACTTTCCTACAAGCGAACGGAAGAGTAATTGGCTTGAAGAATAGAAATGTATATTTCCAAGAAATAAAGCAAAGCGCAGCTCTAGCACTAATATATCAAAGATAATCGGGTCCGCTTCGCGACAGCAATTCAAATGTAAACCAGACATCGATAACGGAGGGTGTAAACTTCAGGTTGCACGTTGCAGGTCATTGTTTTACCATAGCCGAAACAACCCAAACTTTTACTAATGCTAACATTAGGCCTAAAAAAAAAAAATTTAAGCCCAAGATTAGCATTTTTGTAAAGTTTTGGGTTGTTTCAGGTTTGTTAAAACAATGACCTGCAACCCTGCAACCTGCACTTTACACCTTCAGCATCGATAAAGTACATTTGTTATCTTTGATTCTTCGTTCTTGTAAAAAGGGTTGGACGTTTGCTTTTTTTTAATGACAATTTGAAGAGGAAATACTATTATTTTGTTCGATGCTTTACAATTTGTGGCAAATTAGTTGTTTAAAAGACTCTGCTGCAACTGTTGCTAGCGAATCACGTACACAAACAGCTTGCTCATTTTGCGGTCAATACCAGGAAGGTTTGACCCCGACATAAGCTTTATAAGACACCGTTAACATGGCGAATTCGCGGCCGATATATCAATAACGATTAAGTCAACAAAAGTACCGATTATCAATAACATTTACTTGTACATTCAAGGCTAAAGGAGTAATAACGCCATTAATATAATACTAATCCAGCATTAAATTCGAACAATATGCCCCCGTTTGCGACGGATTCAATTCGACGGTCAGTGGAGGTTTCGTGGACCACGAAACCTGAGCGGAGGCGCGCTATGCATGCTGTTTGACATAACAAGAACATATCCAGGCTGAGACTCACTAAGAACGTCTTTATTTTGCTCTTTTGTTTTTTGTTTTTGTTTTTGTGAGTAGTATAAATAAAAGTTAAAGAAATGTAAAACTGTAGTCTAGCAGGACACTTGACTCAAATACTTAGGGAAGTTTTTTAACATTACCAATGTGGTTTTCTTTTTGTACGATACACTGAAGAACAATTCAGTTTGTAGTCGAACTTTAAAAACATGTTAACAACGTTTTCAGGCTCCCCGGCCCCAAAGTTATATAAAAGGGAATGTATTCAAAGTAAGACATAGTTATTCTTAAGAAAAGGAGTTTGCAAAGTATTAGAATTGAAATGGTGATAAAACAATGAGGGAAGAGACTTGGGATTGGTTGCTCCTTTGAGTCGACAACTCGACGGGTGAACTTGCGTAATTATTAGTAGATTTCTATAACTTGCATGCAAATGGAGATTGTGTCCTCTTTCCAATTTCCAGGTATTTGATGGCAACAGGGATCACACTAGTGTAGTACATCATGCATTGAGAGAGCCGTTCATAACAAAACAGATGACCATCCGACCAATTGCATGGAAAGAAAACGTCGGCCTTCGAATGGAATTGTATGGATGTCCACTTGGTACGTATCTTTGTTATACACCACAATTGGGGTCCCCTTTCAGCATAACTGTCTTTTTCGTTTGTCACAGGCACTACGGACACATAAAATCCATTACTTATCTTGTAGTTTCTCTGAATTCAATATCACGAACCGTTTTTTTATCAGATGACTGTCAAGAACCATTGGGATTACAAAACCAAAACATGAAAGGCGTACTGACGGCATCGTCGGTTCGGGGGGACGATCAACAAAAATCTGGTTCAGATAGCACCGCACCCAGTTTGAGTCAATTGCCCCATGGATGGACTGCTGATGCTGAAGACCTGTCCCCGTGGCTTCAAGTTAATCTTAAAGACCATTTCATCGTAACGGGCATTGCTACGAAAGGCTATGGAGGGAAAGTTGAACAATGGGTAGAGACGTATCGATTGTCTTGGAAAAATGGCGAGGGAATTTGGCGTAACTATTCAATACCTCATCGTGTGGCGACATCAGAAGTCCAGTGGAATACCAAGGTGAATACCTTTTACGTTTTAATGCTTTGGACTTTGACTTCTAAGTAACTGAATGCTTCCATGTTACAAAATGATGTCAGTATGGCTCGGAATGCTCAGCCGCAAATGTTGCCCGAACAACGTCCATAAGCACCCCACACAAACTGAAGGTCATTTTGAGAATTTATGGGATTATGGAAAAGTTTGAATTAAGCGCGACATGATGCTAAAAATGTTCTTGTTTTAATCTGAAAGTTTATGAAAGAGATGATGTTGTTTTTTTGCGCTGTTTATGTGTGAATTTTAAGTGATGTGGATGGTTTTGCGTTGTTGCGTGATTACCATGTTGCAGAATAAAATTAGCAACTGATTTAAATTATAGTTTATTCAAAGTTTTAAATGCAAATGTTGTTAAATCTACCCGTTATATTGTTCACCTGACAAAAAAGTGTGCTTTAATTGGGTAAGAAACTTAACACGATTTGGCACGGGATATGTGACCCTCGTTCGGTGAAACGCGTGGTTGAAATTTCGCCCTCGCAACCGACCACTCCTGTTATGAAAACCTTACTTTTCTTAAAACTTTAATACTTTTTTCGCTTGGAGAATTCTCGAAGGAAAAGGCAATTTTGTCTCTCCTCAGAAGATGTACAGTTTAGTGCAACTTTTATCACATTTTCTCTTCTCGCCAAAGACATCTTTTGACTGCCATTTAATTATTAGTATTGGAAAGGCCGTTTGACTAAAAAATTGGAATGGAAATTGAGAGTGAAGTTCAAGTTGGACCCTTAGGGTCTTCAAGATGCTTATTACTTCATTATTGCTCAATTATTACTAATTTATTCCAGCAAATGCTATTCTTGCCTTTCACTGTTTTGTGATTAATTTTAGCTTTACGTGAATTTATAACTCACGTCTGTGATTACTTGCTTTTCATTAACGCCTTCCAGTCGATAGTGCTTTCCAACGATTTTCAACTACTAACGTTTTTTCAAAATACATTTCAATATTTTGAAATACGACACCAAGGGCATCAATTTTTTATTAGAATAAGTGATCGTGTAATCTTTTGTAACCTCCCTCGATCAAAGAAAAGAGAGATTGCAGTGAAATCTTCCACTCTCTTTATTTTTGTTTTTTCAGATATTTCATGGTAATAAAGATGGGCCGTCATTAGTGTCTCACACTTTAGGGAATGCCATTAGGTCGAGTGTTATCCGTATTTGGCCCATAACAAAACACAACCTTGTTTCCATGCGTGCAGAATTGTACGGTTGTCTGGCAGGTATGTCAAGTGGGGGCAATTTCGTTCTCGTTTTGTTTTTCACGAATCTGTTCTCTTTATTATGATACGTACACCATATAACTGGAAACAAATATTGAACTCAAGGACTAATCCCATCGTCGAAAAATGTAATGGAATTTTATCTGTTACGTCAAAATAAGCCAACATAGATATCATTCAGATGATATCGTTTCCGGTTTCACTTGCTGGCTGTATCAGTGGACATTTTATATATTTCAAGGACGATTTTTCATACTGAATTATCACAAACCCTGTATTGATTCAAATTTTCCTAAATACTTTTGTAATGAAGAATGACCTCTCGTTGTAATATTTCCCTTTGTTTCCATGGATACCAGAGTGCAAGATGCTTCTTCGTGTAAGAGGTTCCTTGAAACATTTAAATATAATATCGTTAACATTCTTGTAATGATATATCCGTGGGAGTTTAGTTTTATATAGTCCAGAATTGATGCTATTACCTCTTGAATACTCCACTAAGCGACAACAGTGGTTGAGGCACTGTACCGGAAAGACCACGGTTATGAAAATTTCATCTTAACGTTAGATTTTCCATTTGCATTTCCCCCTCCCCCATTCAATGTTGGAAACGGAAAATAAAGTATTGGAGACATAAAAATGGCATCAGCAACATTGTTAGGGGGAGAGAATTAGATGGTAGGCTTGGGGGGTTGGGAGGAATTTGTCCTCAACATTCCAAACCAAGGTAAGTATCTCAACCCTTTTGTCGCTTATTGTTAATTGATGTCATCCTGTCAACAGCATACCATATCGAGTGGTACGGCATTGTCCAGCATTATATTATATTGGGACTCCTCGCGGTTTGGTCCTGTCCGCGCACTATGTGGGTGGACAAAAATAATGTCTCTCCACCTTATGTCGCTTATTGTTGATTGATGTAACCCTTTCCACAGAATCAGCACTTGATGTTACTAATTGTACATCTTCCGGCGCTCGTATGAACGGTGAATCAAATCCACCAAGCAAAAAAGACTGTCATTGGTTTGTCACTTCATCCAAGGATTCCGGTACCGTGACTCTGAAGTTCACGAATTTCGATTTTTCAAGAAGCGACCCCACCTGTACTAAGGACTTTGTTGAAGTCCGAAACGGCCTAACTGAACACGCACCACTTATTGGGAGGTACTGTGGTAGCAGTGTACCCTCCACCATACAATCCTCCGGGAGTGGCCTCTGGGTTCGTTACGTTGTATCTGGCGAGATAAAGACCAAGGTTGGCATGACTTATGACGATGGACCATATAAGATTCAACCTGGAAATGATGTAGGAGGACATAAAGGTATTTCATTCTTCTCCTTCATTATTTCTAGAATATGACATGCCAGGAGAAAAAGCCAGTGGTAATTTGAACTCGCAGTCCCTACCTCAACTCCAGTACCTTTTTGATATCCAAGTTTAAAAAATGCCCTTTACGGACTAAACATCAGGGCCCAGTTGTTTGAAGGCCGGTTAACGCTATCCCGGTCCGCGATTAAAAATAAATCGAGGCTTTAAATTTGCCCTTTGAAAGTACTTCAAAAACTTATTTATGCTCAAGATATAGGAAATGTAAGTCACAACGCAAGGGCAAAAATCTTTTGGGAAATCCGTATTGGTTGCTAAATAAACTAGAATAAAGGTTCACAGTAACCAAGGGTTACTTTAAGTGGGCTTTGAGAAGCTGGAGCCTGATTCAGTTTTGGCTTTTTAACTGAGGAATGTTTCGTCCGTGAATAAGTACGATTTATCCAAGGTTTATTCAAGTAGCTACTACCGTCGGTTATTTGAGAAAAAAATAGGTGCCAAACGAACAATTTCGGTTATTTTGACGTTACGGCGATCGTTAACTATGTCTTGGCTTATTTCCTAATCCGGTTTGAGCTGACTCTCATCATGGTGGATTTTGTTACTCTCTGAAGGTAGCATTTCATTTCATATTGATCAAATTAAAATTTCGGTTTTTTATTTTTTATTTTTTCCACCATAATTAAGGATGTGGAACCCGAACATATCCCACTCCTCCCAGTCAAATCGAAAGAGACGTTTCCAAGGAATGGTCTGGACAATGGCCCTGGCATGTTGCTCTTTTGCTGATGGGACAATCCGTACAGCAATGTAGTGGGGCTCTGGTAGCCTCCCGGTGGGTGCTCACGGCCGCTCACTGTTTCAGAAGGTTAGTCAGTGCATGGGTCCTTTACAAATCAAAAGAAAAAAGTGGTGGAATATTACTAACCTGAATGCTTGTATTTATTGAGGAGAGTTTGAAAGTGTTAGGTTGAATTATAGTTATTCAGTTGACGCAATGAAAATATGTATGAAGTGTCCACAGGCTTTCAAACGCGGGCTAAAAGCAAAGGCTTTAATCGACGTCAAGCCTCTCGAGTCTCAATACGACTTTTAATTTTGTTAGAATTAGTTAACTGCTTTCTCGGAGAATATCATCCTTAGCCTGATTTTCTTTTTCTTCCAAAGGAAAACAGTATGTGCAATCAGAATACTCATTCGGTATAACGTTTTCTTTGCAGGTTTAAACAACCCTCTCAATGGATCATTCGCTCTGGAGAGTTTGATCTCTCCCTTCATGAGGGCTTCGAGCAAGACGTACGAGCCGAAACGATATATGTCCATTCTCAGTATAAATCAGAAACAAACGAAAATGATATCGCCTTGGTTTATCTCAAAAGACCAGTGGAGATCAACGACAAAGTGGGCGTTCTATGCATGCCTTATCAAGGGTTTGTTCAGCCTGGTAGCTCTTGTGTAGTGGCGGGTTGGGGATCCCCATCTAATTTCTATCGCGGCTCCGCTCCTTTAAGGTCACAGATCGTGCCCGTGGTATCCCGTCAGCACTGCAACAAAACCAGTTCCTATGCCGGTCTCGTCAAACAAAGCATGATTTGTGCAGGATTTGAAGAGGGCGATAAAGACAGATGCTACGGCGATGGGGGAGGTCCTCTTATGTGTCCAGATTTCCAAGGAAAGTGGTTCGTTGGGGGAGTTAATAGCTGGGGTCAAGGCTGCGGAATTTCTGGCAAATATGGAGTCTACACCTTGACTGAAAGCTATCGAGACTGGATTGACCGTCACATGCAAGACAACTACTGAACGTCCGTGTCCAGGCAATTGAAGATTTTCGTGATCTCTTCTCACATTCAAGCGATGACTCAATAGGCTGAGAGGCTGAACAGTTTGCCCTGAGTAAAGTAGAGCGCAAGATTGGACAAAGCGCAATTCGACTGGAAGCAGTATAAACTCCTTACAAAAGCTTGTGGCCAGATATCGCTCGCATCAATATTTTAAGGCAGTAAAGTACTGCATCTTTTTGTCTATTACGACCACAATATTCCATACAATCAAGTTCAACGGGTTTGACAAAGATTACTATTTTCAGACCATGCAGGTCATTTTTTTTCTTCCGCGGATAAACCTTACTGAACACTCACATGGGCCCCCTGTAAAAAGGGTAGGACTCTTGAGAGTTTGATTGAATGCATTGTACCTGTAATTTGTTTCTTTTCATCGAACGATAATCTTTGACTATTTCAATCAACTGGACTTAACTGTGACGCAATCTGCCGGATTAGTGAATAGATATTACCACAAAATATTGTAGTATCTTGTCAAATAATAGTAAATTAAAGACTTTTTCAAGTGGGTTTTGCGAAATCTATCGGGAAAAGATCCCTTATATTTTTTTCAAACTGCCCAGTCCTGTCTCATTAATGTCAAAGGTTCTTTCAAGTTAAGCCAAAAACAGAGTTCTTATATCTCGATGTGAATCATTACGCTGGTCTTTTTTGAAGGTGAGGATCCTCTGAGGTAAACGAGAATTTCTTTCTTTGATCGTGGGGAGATACGAGAATAGCTGGTTAAAAAGGGCTATGTCAAGGAACGTTTCATGCATTCGGCTCAAAATGGCATAGAAGCCTTGACATTCTTGCGATAAAGGAAGAATAAGTGGGATGAATATTTGCAATAATAATTCTTGTTACAGGTTTTCACTGTTAGTTCAAGGCGAAATGCGAGAACGTCTTAAAAGTAGCTTAGTCTTCAAGTTTCAATCGGCCATTTCCATCAGTCTTTTCGATGAGTAGCAAGAGAAGGCTCGAGAAGGCAGTAAATAGAAGCTAATAGACATACTGCACTGATATAGTGTCTGTAGAATTTGTCATTATTTTTGGATGTCCACTATCGAAAACAATAGGTATTTATCATTCTACAATAAACCTTATATATAGGGACCTAGCCCCATTCTTTTATAAACTGTTAGATCAAAAAGTATTCAAAATATCAGAAAGTAAGTAAAACGCTTGGTTCCTACACCATCATCCGGCTATCGGCTTTACTTTGTAACTGTCTTTACACTTTGAAACTATTTTTTTCCTTGGCTAAGTACCTCAAAAGGTTATTTTAGTCACCTCAGATTTTCACTATGGTGGTGATAAATGCTATTTTATGTTGTTTTATATTAGCAGTTATATTTGAGATTTAGTGATGATGATGATGACTTCAGTTCTTTTCAAAAAGCAGACAGAGGATAAGGAGCAGTTCTTCAAACATTTGCTATTTGCTTCGGTTAACTCCGTTTTCTTATCCTGTGCTAATCAGCACGTTCAAATTATGTCTATCAATACAGTACATCGTATAACTGCTGGTTTAAAACATGCAAATCCAGTATGTTGGCATGGGTGTCGCTCACACAAGCAATAAACATCCGAAAAGTCCAACGACATTTAAACCTTAAGTATTTATTGTGTTCCCTGTCGGACGGAGGATGAATAGTTGAAATATTCACCTTTTGTAGTGCGAAAACCGAATGCCAGAAAACGTGTAATGGTAAAAATGTTTGATTGAAAGATTGTGCTTGGAGCAATTCATCGACTTAAAAATATTGATCGTGTATTCTTCTCGGACGGACAGTCACGGCAGATGAGTATCATAACATTGAGATTAAACACAATTGTGTTGGTGTGAGAAGATTAGGGAACGTCCATTTATTTCAAAGCCCAAGAGGTAACCAGTCATGTTTACCTGAGTCGTTGTAGGTACGCTTTTTGGCAAACTGATCCTCGTTAGTTGAAGTGGATTGAAGCGTTTCATCTTATCACTCGTGTTTCGGCGCCTTTATCTGGCCTATCATACTTTCCTTCTTTGGGTAACTTAATTTCCCTTCACGTCAACCTCACGAATTACGTTTCAATGGGCGTAAAGAGACCAGAAAACTAACATTAACGGCGCATTTTTTGCAAGAAGTGACACGAATTACGGTTTCCTAACCTACCAGAGGCCAATACACAGAAACGTCTCTAGCGCAACAGACGAAAGTGGTGATTCTCGTGTAATCAATGGTAAGTACCTAGAAAGGTGTGACTCACTGCGGCGTTAAAGCTTTCACTGTAATGCTCTCCATTTCCTTTCCTTCTCAAGTCAGTCAAATTAAAATGGCTATTCTGCATTAAATATAGCAGTTAATCAGTTAGATAAAAATCTTTAGTGGTACGGGCATTTGTGCTGAATTATATTGGGACTCCTCGCGGTTTGACCGACCTTTTCAGGTACTATGTGGATGGAAAAGAGTAATGCCTCTTGTTGATGCCCTCTCGTCCTCCTGCATAAATCTCAGAAACGCAAAAAGCAAATTACAAGCCGTGAAATTACACGGCCATATAAGCTGAGCAGAATTGCTTGCTAGTAAATATTTTGTGCCAATGGAATGTTCAGAAGACGTGTTGTCTCATGTTTGGCAGCAACCTTTGAAAGCCAAGTCTAAGTAAATTTTCATCCACTTAAGACAGTCAAAAATCCTCATCATGCGTAATACGCAATGAAAACTTGTTTTTCTTTTTTCCTTTGAAAATCATTTACCGAGAAAAGGAAAGGATGAGTTTGCAATACAAGCCTAGAGTCATGTCTCATTCGATACTGGTTGCGGTTTCGTCGGGTTAATTTTGTTCATTTTACTGAAAGAGAAATTATTCACGAAGCGCAAAAGATGGGAGATGACCTGCCAAGTCAATCGCTTTTGCAATATCTTAGACTACGTCAATGCCAAAAACCAGTAAAAGACGTTAATTGCTACATAATGAGCTATTAATTATTGATATAAGCCAGATATTCATGCTTGCCAAAATGCCTTGAGTGTCTTGTTTGTCAGATTTGGTTAAACACTTGTTTCTCTGTTAAAAAGTACACGCAAATGTGCACTGTTTTGGTTAAAACTAGAAATCAAGGAGAAAAAAGTTCAGAATCTTTTCATGAAGTTATCGCCAAGAGTAGGTGATAATTGGATTAGCAGTTAGATGTATTTTACAAATTGTCTGCGTTCCTTTACTTAAGGGCAGCGAGATACAACTGGCTGACATCTTCATGTTGCTAAAACAGAATTTAAAGAAAAGATGTTTCCGCAAGCATGGTTCGCTGTTCAGGTGTTCGCATTCGGTAAACACGGTCAATCCAGTTTCTACGGAATGAAGTGATAACTCGGTCAGTTCAAATTGGTGACGAAAACGGGAATTCTAAATTAAGCGTTGAAAATGGATAATACGTTTTAAAGAGCCTAATGATAAGTCTAAGCAACGAATAGGTCGCAAAATGCCATCCATGTGCGGCTTTACCTTTTCCAAGGAGTCCACCTTTGGGTCAAACTCACTAAGGGTTGAAATCCATTGGCATCCAGAAACAGATTGAACGACATGAAAATAGTTAGTTAATGAAGATATCCTGGCACGTAATGTAAAGGTGTGACATACAACTTTCTTTTGTTTGGATCTTTTGCCTCAATCGGAGTCATTTAAATGTTTAAAAGCTAATACGGTGACTAAGTCGTCGCAACATTTTAGCCTGTCAATGCATGAGTTTTCCAAAGCGATTACTTTAAATGGGATTTTTTTCTCCCCCTTGTTAAGCTTGACTAATGAAAAGTATGGGTTGTTTTCTGTAAATCCTGGCTACACTGTACCATGTACTCTTTTAAGGTTAATACCTCTCCTCAATCCAATACTGCAGTGATGCTTTAAGCTTAGAGTCGCGAACCGGATGAAACGCATTTTTTCGAAGGGCAAGACGAAAGAACATTTGTCAAGCTTTCCGTCCAGAGATTTGCTTTGCTTGGGTGCTTCTCTGCAAACTAAATAGGAGACAGTCACTTAAAATCTTGGCGCCTCGTACAGACAGGCATCAGCGGCATATGCAGTTTTGAAGCATATACTGGAATCACGTTTTCACAACAGATAATGCAGATATTGTACTGACCGAGTTGTTTCTTTTCTTTTTTTTTTTGTTTTCTGACGGGAGACAGTTACTGTGATCCTAAAGCAATAGAATTCAAGAAAAGTTGCTGCAGTGTTCAGTTTCCAACTGTGGTCTGGGCTAAATTGCAAGTTTTCGAGGTTTTATAGCGGTGTACAATTGACAAAGGCACGAGTTTTGAAAGAAATTATGGTCAAGGTGATAGCGATGAAGATTAAGCCACTAAAAATTAAAACAATTTGGGAATTTAATTTTCATCACGAATTCCGTTATGTGCAGTTTATTAATCTCATTTACGATCAATGATGCGATAACGGAATTTAACCGAGTAGTTCAAATTTAGCAAGAAAACTGTAAATTAGTGTTCTGAGCTAATTTCTTCGTGTTGTTCCGAGACTTGAGATGTGTCGGATTGACTTGAAAACACCACGTGATGCGTTTTTGTCCCATTCCCTTATGATATGTTCATGCTATTATAACTACTGCGACATTTCTCGCTATTTTTCTTTGTGAACTTGTCAGTTCACCTGAACATCACATGTTTTGTTTCCAGGCACTTTGTTTTGGCCTGTTTAGTAGTAGCTTAAATCAGAGCCCTGAATTAGGTCAATACCCTGTTTTCGTTCGGCATTTTTGGTAACGGCAAAGAAATTATTGAAATCGTCTTTGTCCCGAAGTTAAATACACGCGTGCTTGCTTTCAGAGGCGATCTGGCTAGATTGAGTCGCGTAAACAAGTCTCGGCTTGGTTCTTGAAATTTCCCTAATGCCCCTAGGGAGGTGCCAAATTCGGTTATTTTCGTTTCTATTATTCTGTTTAAATAGGTTAAATATAGTGACTTAAATTTACAATTCCTTATCGATATTTAAAGTTGCGAGTGATGTCTCCCACGTGCCGTACCAATCGCTTTTAAAATGCCTTTCTAACAAAAGATCACTGCATATACAGCTGGAAAGATCTGTTGAACGATGTTAGGAATTCTTTTATCTCGAGAAAAAGAACTGGACGGGACGCCATTTTGAGAAAATGTTGTAGGGATGACTAAACCTTACACGGGGGTTGGAATGTAAAACACGATTGTCATAGCTTGTGCTTTATTCTGAACGATTACATCTAATTATGTGGAGTTTTGTTATGATAATTCAGTAACACTAAATAATTTTTAACCTTGTCGTTTCTTTATATAGAACAGTGGGTCAGTTCATGAGTGAAATGACAAACACTACACAGCTACTTGGTGGGTTGAAGTTCCAAAGCATTTGAAGCCTGTACTGAGTCATCTCAGTGGCTGTGGCCAAGAAAATCTCAATTTTGGTAAGTGTCAAGCACTTGATGAAATTTTAAAAATGAAATTGCGCTGGTTTAGTGACCTTATAGACTAACAATAGTCTCGAAGTGTGTATTACAATCATACACACGCCGATGGCACGTTGTTCCGTTAATGTAAATTTTCCAGTGTTTGTAATCGATGAATGAAAATTGATTGCAGTTGACTTTGTCCTCTATCGTCTCTTACAGGAAAGAAAAGTGAGAGTTCTATTATTATCCTGATCCGTGCTATGATGCAACCGTCACATTTTCCGCTGATATTCTTGCTTCTTGTGTTACCAAAGACGACCTCTGGATCATCGAACAACGGGCTATATAATCGCAAGAATTTTGGAAAATCGTTGAAATCGTTTCCCGCATTGATTCTTGGAGACAGCGAGGATAGTACAGTTTACCTCAACATTGATAGTGACTCAAATGACGATCTCGTCAAAAAAATCCTTCAGATGAATTTTAGTGTCGCTGATGACCACTCTCGGTCATATGAAAGGTTGTCCCTTAGGCAAGAGGATACATGGAATGCAAGAATAAGAAGGAATATTTTTGGAAAGGACAACAGAGTGAACATGCGTACGTCGCGCGAGGCGCAGATGTATCCATTTTCAACGGCCGTGATGCTTTCTTCCGGTTGTACAGGTACACTCATAGGATCCCAGCACGTACTGACAGCTGCCCATTGCATCCACAGTGGGAAAAGACTTCTAAAGAATGCTAAACAACTAAGAGTTGGTAAGCATTACCTCTTTCCACAACGATTTTCAGTTCTTGTAGATGTTAAAATTAAATATTTTGTGAATTAAGTGGTTTCGATAACATTGACGTCATTTTACCTTTTGCTCGGATAAAATCAAATTCAATAGCAGGGTTTTTTCCTGGTTTTACCGGAATGGTAAAAACTATTTTGTTTGAGTAATCATTTGACTCGCAATGGCAATCTTTAATCGGTTACATATTCCAAAACCTTGATGGTTTTGATCATTCCATAGCCACAAATAGTTATCTCCTTCGTCACAATGATCTCAAGTAACTCGAGGAGCGATGAGTACATTAAACTATGATCATCAAATCACAGAACTCCGAAAAACATGCTTATTTGGCTCAGTGATGTCTGTTTGTATTTTCGGTGTAAACGAGTACATCTAATGCCAAAGATTGTTAAAATTGCTGTGCCGCAAATGCTCAACCACCTGTGCACACGGACTACGAGTCATCAGACAGAAATTAGGAATGGGCACCAGACAATATTTTTGATAAGCACTACAAACCAATAGAAATTCTTTGCCTAATATTTGTGTTCTTGATGTCCATTTAATTTTTGCTGATTTTCTTTGTCTTTGTCTTTTTTTGCGTTTTCTTTACTCAGGCTTTGTTAAGTGTCTCCCTTTGGCTATCTAAATATGTGAGCACGGACAAAAGTTTAAAGCTCAAAAGCTCAGAAACATTCAAACAATGTAATACGTTTCTTGAAGAGCGACCTTGCGTGAAAAAAACAAAATTAGATCAAATTTATAAAATGACACACATTCTCAAGCCACTTTGGAATTGTTGCTTGCCACTGAACCAAATATTTGAAAATAACCGTTATCGTTTCGCAGAAGAGTAATGCCTATTTATTTGAATCTTTTGTTATGTAAGAATGCCGGATGCCCATATCGAAATCTGTTTTGATTTCGACTGCACTTGTTCATGACAAAGTAGCCTATGTTATGAAATGTATTCATATAAGTTAAAGGGAATCAGTGTTATGGGAGTTTGTAAAACTTCGCTCACTTTAAACTTTTATATACTAAGGATTAGGTAATATTGGAAGATCTGTTATCACTGAAATCAAATGAGTCAAGAACAAACTGCATGATGAGCCGATAAACATCAGAACGGATTTTAAATAGCGAGCTCCAGCAAGGAAACTTTAAAACGAGTTCAAATTCGACCGACCATCTCCTTCTCAGTTGTCTGCTGCTAAAACCTGCATGAATAGTTTCTCTACATTACCATTATCAGTTCTTGCGACTTAGTGCCATCAATCGAAAACCGCCGATCAGGGATTTGCAATGTGCAACTAAAAATAACTCAATACAGCCCCTTCACATTGTTTTTCCCCCACAAACCATTGTCGCTTATTTTTCCTTGCGTAACACTGTCGTATTTTTTCAAACCAGGGGCAAGGTTAGCGAAAATAAACGTGCCGTGAATTTTTGTTTAATGCATTAACATGCTTTCAAGTCCTATACACCGCATATTTACCCCTGTTAGTTGACTTTGTTTGCAGTTAGAAAAAATCATTTCTTATTTTTAACTGAGTTCGCTACTTTTAACTAAACAGGTTTGCTTCAACGATCAGGCAAATTCCACTGGATCCGCGTGCAAAAAAGGTTTATTCCCAAGGAATGGAAAAAACCATCTTCCTCAAAAGCTGCGAAACTGAGATACGACTTTGCAGTATTAAAGCTCAGGCGCTCCCATAATAGGCAGCACATGTCCATTCAGACAAGCAGTCTCCTGCCTGGTTCAAAAATTCAGTTTACTGGCTTCCATGCCGACAAATGGTACAATACTTTATGGTACACGTACTGTCGTGTATATACTACATCAGAAGACATGATTTTCAATTTCTGCGATGGAGTGAAGGGCGTCTCGGGATCTGGAGTTTACGTCGATACTCCTCGCGGTGATGAAAATGCAGTTGTTGGAGTGGTCTCAGCAGTGGCTAAGGGCAGAGTGAAAGGCAAAGCAATCAAGTTTAATGTGGTAAATTCCTTCACCCAATCAAAGGTGAAACAAATTTCAAAATGGATTTCCAGGCGCTAAGTAACCGGGCGAACCTTTTACAGCCTTTTTATTGATGATTTTCAGAGACGCACTTCTCAGTCCTTTCAGGATTAGCATGCGTGACAATGAATAATCAATGAAGCCAGTGAATAATTTTGCCGAACTTCCATGGCTGCACTTCACTTGCTTTTCTTTCTTCTAGAAATTATAAGAAAAAGACGAAAAAAAAAAAAGAGAACATGTTGTTCTGTCGTAATATCGTACCAATACGGTACAGAGGTAATCAGCTTCCAAGGAATAGGAAACGTTTCTGGATCACATTGCGGCCTCTTGGAACAACGCTACTACAAAGTAGGGGACATTCCGAGGGAATGTTGGGGCTAGAGAGAACATTTCGCGGGATTTTATCGAGGCCTTCGCATAAATATCTTCCTAAAACGGGTTGTTGTTTTTCACCAAAATATGTCAATCATTTCAGGTTACTGCGTTAGCAATACTTGTAAAAACAGCTGCCACTTACTTACTTTGTATATATTAGATTAACAAGAGGCTCTAAGTAGCCTATACTCATGCGCTGCAAGGTTATTTGTACTTTTGTGTACTTTTGTTGACAGTTTAATAATAATAATAATAATAATAATAATAATGATAATAATAATAATAATAATAATGATAATAACTTTATTGGACACTACAACAAAAAGGTATATAGGTGTTACAAGAATCTATTTGAGAGAAGTTGCCCTTTATCGTGTGAGTTCATTGACCTATACTTTTCATCTTTATTTGAAAGTCTGTTTTTTTTTATGGGTCCATAGACCTGTACTTTTCAAAACAATTTGAAGGAATTAGTTCTTTTTTTTTCTCTGGGTCCATTGGGCTGTAAATTTCTCTCTTCTTTCTTCCAGTTTGCTGCAATTTCTGAAGTAGATTTATGCTTCCTTATTATTTGTTTCCTTTCTATATTTGATAATTCACATAAACATCTAAGAAATGCAACCTCATAGTTTGTTTCAAAACAATTAAATTTACTTTGTATAATAGAACAAAAGAGATCAATAACAGAATTTACATTTGAAAATACTTTTGTTACATTTTTTGGTTCAGAATCATTGTATACAAAAACGTGGTAACTCATCTTTTGCTTTGTATACCACTGGAAAACACAACTAATGCAGTAGCTAGAAATTCATATCAAAAAGCCTGTGCTGCTTTCCTTATCATCCAAAATGACAGTTTTAAGCTGTTGTTTACTGGGAACCACATTACAAGATAAATTTCCCTGACATCTTGCTCTATGAATAACTTTTACATGGCCAGCGGCCTACGTCTAATTTCTTTAGAAAATCAGAAATAAAAACATATTTTGCTGGAGTAACATTTCTGATAAATTGCTCTTCCATTCTCAATGATACTATCAACTGTTTGAGAGGTGCAATAGTTACAAGACTTTTGAGGTGGAAAAACAAATAGAATAAAATGACACAGCAGAACATTCTTTCCATGAACAAAGATAAACATCATTTAAGTGCTCCTAGGGTCTAAAATTTTGGTTTTGAACATATAATGAATGAACACTGCTTCCACTGTTGCTTTACATTTTAATAATGTTAACACATCTTAATCTCATAAGTAACTGATGTTTGTGCACACTATTCTGAAAATGTTGTACCAAATTCATTAATGAATCTATTTCAATTGAAGTACATGTTGCAAATGGGTTCCATACCTAATAAATCTCTGCCATGAGAGTAAAAAATTTTACACCTCCCATTAGGCAGACAGTATATTGCTACTGTGTAAAGTTCAAGTGTTAAATATATGCATGATAATTATCCATGAGCAAAGAATCAAAGGCAGCTAACTTAGATATAACATAAGGAAAGTCTGAAATTATAGAAAGTGCACTATTTAGCAAACCACTATAACTACCACTGTATGCCAACTGATGATTAATGTAGCTTAAGTTATAACCATAACAGGCAAATCTGTCAAAAATAGGAGTCCCTGTTTGCATGATTGTGACAAAGCTGAATAAATATTATTCCCAATGTTTATAATTTGAACCAAGTCAGCTGAAGAGGTTATTGGATTCCTGAAATTTTAAACAAGTGCCGACAGAGACATTGCCACTCGTTGTGTGCCTGCATTTGCCGTACCAAATACTTCAACATTACCTTGACTGTATGGTGCGGCAATAGTTTTAGTTGGATCAACAATTCCTGGACCTGGGTTGTTTGTACGTCATTTGCGAACTCGAATTAACTCAGGAATGTAAAAGCGATACAAATAGATCTTTGTAAAGCCACAGATGATAATTTGTTACATTTCATAAATGTGAACCAAACTTTTCAATACTGGCAAATAAATGGCCTCTAAGTAAAACAAAAGTAAGACAGAAAACCAGAAATTCCCCTTGAAGCATCCTCTAAATTCCTTTGCCACCAAATAAACAGAATGCATGTCAACGACTAGTCTGTATTGTTGAAAGAATTCCCCATTTTAACTTCGTCGCATGCCCATACTGACAATAACAGTAGTTCTAAGAACAGTTCAGATTGCTAAAAGTCGGATCAGTTTTTCTCAGGTATTCTCAGTTTCGCTCAAAGCTGCTCTAAGGTTCTCAAAGATCACTAGGAGCTGAGATGACCAGCACGTTGATGGAGATCAGTTTGGATGACCTTTATGTCGATCCCCGCTCTCGTGCAAAGTGTTTATTTGTAAAACAAATTAGAAAAAATATATATAATTTTGTCTTTATGTCAACAACTTACCTTTGGCTCCACAATCGAAAAAGATTTATTCGAACAGCCCGATCCGTACGACCCGGGCCGTAGGACCGCGACTACAATCACGAAGTTTGAACAGTCAAGATGCGATGACTCGGGCGCTACCATGCACATCCAAGACAAATTGACACATCTTAAGGGCTAAACTTTCAAAAGTCCTTCGTCTAGTGTAGATTCACGTCCGAAAAATCACGCTTCGCTCGCCAAAAACATTTTCTCGAGGGATTCTCGTGAGGTGGAATTGTGGCAAGTCTACTTAAGGGCTTGAAACATGTGAGGGATGGTTGATTTCTTCAAACACGCACTGTTTATTTTGTCATGCAAAATGGACTGATATTCCAAGCATACATACATTTTAAGACTCTAATACTTCTTTTCAAGTCTTTCTATTAATTTTTTCTGACTCAACAATACATTTTTCAGCAGCTATTAATTGTTTTGAATAATCTCCTACCCCCCGCCCCACGTACCACTGTATGCCAACTGATGATTAATGTAGCTTAAGTTATAACCATAACAGGCAAATCTGTCAAAAATAGGAGTCCCTGTTTGCATGATTGTGGCAAAGCTGAATAAATATTATTCCCAATGTTTATAATTTGAACCAAGTCAGCTGAAGAGGTTTTGAATAATCCCCTACCCCCCGCCCCACGTAAAGTTACAGTCTGTAAATGTATGCAAGCATAAATTTGCATACACTAATGTCACACGGAAAACAAGAAACGGAGGGCATTTTATACCTCATGCGCTTACTGCGCATGCGTAATTACGGGATTTAAAGCGGCGTTGCAAGAGGTTATTCCGTTTAAATGCTAACAGGGGCCATTGTCCTAAGAGAATATTTTGCATTACCTGATAAACGATATCTTTCAGAAGACGACCGTTCAACTATCTTTCATTTGAAGTCGATTAGCAAATGTTCATGTTTATGGTACATGGGACGTATTCATTTAGAATCTTGACGAAGTCGAGATTTGCAGATCCGCGCCGTCATTGCAAATGACCTATGTCTACCACGGTAGTTGTGAAGTGTTACCTCATGTCTATTACTTAAGTGCCGCGCACTGATCTAAATAAAGACGGCACTCAATTTGTTTTCAGTGGTTGTAATAAATTCCTCTACTGAGCATCAGATCAGTCGTTCAGGCTTGAGGCATTTTTAGCGTTATTTGATTGGAAGCTAAAAACCGAAACAAGGAAGTTACACAATTTTCACTGCGCGGTGAACCCGAAGAAAACAACTCTTGAAAGTAAATGAAAATAAAAAGGGGTCTGGTTTGTATGAAGCTAGAATAAGAACATTTTAATACTAAGACGACAGAGACGGC
The DNA here is from genome assembly GCF_036669925.1 of Montipora capricornis. Classification (NCBI taxonomy): domain Eukaryota; kingdom Metazoa; phylum Cnidaria; class Anthozoa; order Scleractinia; family Acroporidae; genus Montipora; species Montipora capricornis. Next base: position 6,819,249 of record NC_090883.1, read on the forward strand.
TAGACTTCTTCGTGACCCCTACAGTGATGTGGAATTCAAACCCGTTGCTGTCGAATTTTATAAAAAAGACACCTGAGCGTAAGACCTTAGCTTCTTTACGATTCAAAAAGTAATTACTGTTATTGTTATTTTTTTAAATCTGCAAGTCAAAAAAAGGCAGTTTTTATTTTCCATTTCTGTTAAAGATTAGCAGTTGACAAAAGAGGACGAGCTAAGAGACCGGATTCCCATGCCCCACATAGTTTTATAAAATGAAAAAAACAAAAAAAGTGAATGACACCAACCTTGGTGTGGCCAACACATCACACATGCGCACAACCATTTCACCTAGTCAATTAGCAGCCATGGACAGCTGTTTCGGCCTATTTTAATTTTTTTTTGAAAGATAACCTTTATTTTCAATAAAAACATAATCAAAAGAACCGGAAGCACAGAAAGACCGATTGAAACCAAAAGCTGGAGTAAGCAGCTAGCCGCCAAAGCGCGGGGCCCTCACGGTAGAGTCTGAACAGCGCAAATTCCCTAAGGAGAGCCCCTGATAGCGCATCGCTCAGAATGCTATGACATATCCGGGACTTTAAGAAGCGCCCGCGCGAAAACTGAAATCAACTAATGAGATCAGACCAGCAAACAAAAGAGAAATTGCCAAAATGCAGCTACTACCGCTCACGTTCGGCGTTTTTTTTCGGCTGTCTTTTGGCGCTTAACAAAAGTTAGCATGAGCTTTTGTAGATGAGACCATTTTCCGTCTTCTCACTTGTTGTGGAACCACTTGGAAATTTTATTTTGAAATGGTCTATTTTCGAGGGAATATTCATAGCTATATTTTTCCGTGAAATGCCGCTCTTACAAAAAAGTTAGCATATGGCTTTCTTTCCTTGTCGTTTAAAGAAGTTCCCCTGCAATTTTCAGAGGAAAAGAGTGATCCGAAGTACTTGAAAAATTAAACTTTATATCTATCCTCCTTACTCTTCGGCCTGGCCTTCTGACTGCTTGGTCACTTGTATAACAAAAGAATCAGCGGTCTTTGAATTTCCCGCGAGGACGATAATATATTCAAACTCCTCTGATAAAAACAATAGCACTTCCGCCATGTCAATTTTCTTTGTTAGAAGCGCAATCACATATAACAGAAAACCAAAATCTGTAACATTTACAACATGTTGCGAAGATTGAAGGTAACTCAAATTAGTTTTTCGAAGAAGACGATAAGATCTTCATTCAAATGTTCGGCTGGTTCTCGCTTAACGTATAAATGCCGTCTCGAATAGGTTGCGGGGCGTAATTAGCCGCCATTGCCGAATATTCTAGAATCGCTCTAACAGAAGCGCAGTATCTCCAGCTCACGAAATGCAGCGCGTTGATCGGGAGCTCTCTTTAGAGCTCGAAGAATCCCCGGTCAACCCTGCATTTTTTCATATGCTTATCCCGTCACTTAATAGTTGCAATCAATACTTTTATTTGCAAATCAACGGGAGCTACTTGTCTACTGCTCTTTAACGCTCTACAAGAGAACTTGTCACCGCTTGGTTATATTCTGAGCTCTAGTTTAATGGTCTGACAACCTTTGCAAACAGTGAGTTCAGTGACTTAACACAGGTGTAGATTTAGAAATGTGTTCATATGCATTGCTAGAACAAGAAAAAGTGAATTTACGACATTACATAAAATAATCGCAGAGAACTCAAATGAGAAAAATCTGTACGGCCGATTTGCGTGGATGTAAAACTCTCGCTGTCAACGAGATAATATTTAGCGGTTTTCCTTCAGAATGAATTCGACTTGGTTTTAGAGAGCTTTCATCTTGGCTAAACTTTTCACTCTCTTTGGCGCGCGTCTCTGTTCACACTTGATAAACCGCTTTGAATAGCCCTTATTCACGATAGCCGCCATGTTGGTTTTCAAATTGTTATGGAAATTGGCCATGCGTTATGCTGGGGGGCAAACATTGGAATAAAGGCAAATTGCGGAAATCGGCTCGTCGAAATATTGAATTAACATTGCTAAAAGTACATTTTAGAATTTAGGATTAAGTACCTTTTATAATAATTTTATTTTTTTTGATTGCCTCCGACATTTTGACTTTCTACTTTGTTATCTGCTCATTTTTCACTAAAAAAACATCGAAGTAACTTGTGTAAGCATTCTATTTTACTACTTAGGTGATAAACATTTAATTAACGTGAAACAAATCGTCTGTGTGGCTAAGATGTTCGTGATAATCTCTCGAACTTGTGTTGTTTGCCCCCTCAGAAATGTGTAGCTAATTTGCGGGCTATCGTGAATGAGGTCTATTGGTCGAGCGGCCTAATGAGCCACTATTGCTTACTTTAACGCACCCTACATTTCAGATCACCCCAGAAATCGTTTGATTGACAGAAGGTAAATTCTGCAACGGGACCAAGGTATTGCCACAGCTAAATCTTTTGGCCTTTCCCAGGTGACCTCTTCTGGAAATGCAAATTAATGTGCCGCCTTTCACAAAATTTCGCATCGCAAGTTAAGTACATGTCGCAGAAAACAATAGCATTCTGCGCGATGGGACACCACGAACAGCGCACGGACAACAGGTTACAAGGATTTAAATGTACAACTAGATTATAACGCGGGGAAGTCCATTTTCCACGGCACAAAACCAAAGATCGCGAAAGCGAGATCATTACTGGTTTGCCATATTGTATTCCAGTCTTTGTGCGTAGGTTTCAGAGGGTAGTAGAAATGCGCAGATTTATCTGGTGGACACAGTAGAATATTGATTTACCTGCAATGGCGTCGAAATCATTGTAACGCGAATGGCGTTTTGGTGGATCTTTGGACAAAAGATACCCTTATGGAGCTCAAAAATGGAACGTCAATGGGATAAACAAGATAGGTGGTGAAAAATAAATATCTGGAATCTTGAAAGCGAAAGAGTAATGGTCTTCGACAACAATTGCATCTTTTGCTATCGGATGAAGTGAGCTGTATTTCTAATATTTTACTAAATTTGATGTTATGTGCATCACTGAAACCAAATGGAAAATTCACTGGTAACTTTTTCTGAATGGATATCATGGGTTTAACAAACGCAGAGCCTTGATTAAGGAATCGAACACCTTGAGTGGATCTGTGATCTATTGTTTATTTTTATTCAACTCTGCGCAGTCTTTAGGCAGGGCTCGAAATAATTTCCGGAGAGTCTCCGGACACGATGACCGGCCAAATTCATTTTAGCTCGGTCACGTACCGTTTCTGGCCTGTCAAATTATATAAAACAAATAACTCTTAAAACAGGGGCCCATGAACCAAAACTGGCGTTATATATTTCCAAAAAAGTTGTTGCTTAGAGCTTATAGCACTTTAAAGCACTCATTGTCAACAACGGTTCTTGTTGCATTTCACCCAGGATTTCAGATCAAAGTTCCGCAAATGACAATACACAGCGACAAGAGAAAATGAGGGGACAGAGAAGGAGGCTCCCAGTCCAGCCCTTGGGATATGTCATGTCCACGAAAGTTATTTTTAGACGAGCGGAAGTCTTCCGAGACGTCCGCATGCAGGCCAACCTCGGTCCGATGTTTGAAAGAAAATATATATTTATCAGCCTTCCACGTGCGCCATCATTTTCTCTTTTCACTAAGAACCTGAGAGGGAGGCAAGACTGCATACGGACGTCTCAGAAGACAGACTTCCGCTAGAACAAAGACTTCCACTCGTCTAAAAATAACTTTCGTGGACATAACATATCCCGGCCAACGCCTTGAGCCTCCCTCTCTGTCCCCTCATTTTCTCTTGACAGCGATTTGCTACAACTGAAACAACTGAACATGCAGCATGGAAATTTTAATTTATTTCATTTTCAAAATGATCAAATGTGACTGGTCAACATGACCGGCAAGACGAAAGGTTGACCGGTCAACTTCAAAATCAGATCGGACATTTTCCGTTGACCGGCCGTTATTTCGAGCCCTGTTCAGGTGAAAAAAAAACAATTGGAAATTTGACTAATTGTCGTTAGTCAAGAATTATTTGGAAGAAAGCTTTCTGTTCATTTTTTGCTTCATTATTCAAGGAAAGGGCTTTTCAGTTTAGCAAGCAAGCAAGCAAGCAAGCAAGCAAGCAGGCAAGCAGGCAAGTAGGCAAGTAGGCAGGCAGGCAGGTAGGCAATGAGGCAGGCAGGCAAGCAAGTAAGTAAGTAAGTCAGTCAGTCAGTCAGTCAGTCAGTCAGTCAGTCAGTCAGTCAGTCAGTCAGTAAGTAAGTAAGTAAGTAAGTCAGTAAGTCAGTAAGGCAGTCAGTCAGTCAGTCAGTCAGTCAGTATGTAAGTCAGTGAGTGACTGAGATTGTCAGTTTCATGTTAAACTTGGATGTCAGTTTTTCATGCGTCCGTCCTGTTATTGATTATGAATTTCGTCACAACTTTGTCAAAGTAGCTGTGGATCCAGGAGGCGAAGGCGATCAATAACAGGACAGACGCATAAAAAACTGACATCAATTCGTTTTTTACAATAACAAAAAGGCAGAGGGGTCAAAATAAGTCAAAATACGAGAAGAACGCGAAACAAAAATGATCACGTGATAACATATTTTGCCGCTCTGCGGTTTCGAAAAAACTGATCTCGTGACGCTATTTTCTGTTGCTCTCCCGAAAGAGAAAAACGTGAATCGATGTTGACGGCGATTAACAACTCCATTTTTCCGACCAGCCGGTCTTAAAAAAAAAAAAAATCCCTAGAAAATTAACGTTTCTTCCGTTTCTTTCCAAATTTGGCAGAACGGATGTTTACGATATTAGCCAATCACTGGCCATTTTTTATTAGACTCGGTTGAGATGACATCATAACGTGATGTTCCGAAAATCGCCATCGAGCGAGCAGAAATGGCCCGCACCTTAGGGAATAAAATGCAGGGAATTGTAGTTGGAATTACGGAAAAAATTACATAGAGAGCTTCTTTAGAGCCTAGCGAAGATACCTGGATAGTTTTTATGGCAATAGTAAAGGATTTTCGTGTCAAAATGAGGTTAGCGTCTTTCTATTGTGTTTACTCAATTAAATATTCCATGCGGTCTCGTGGAGCGTGGACCGTAAACTTGATTTCCACTCTCAAAACTACCTCCCGAACCTATTTTTCGCGTAGAATAAGCTTTTAGAATGATGTTCTTGTCTTCTGTGGTGATACTTGACGATTCGGGAACAATTTGTGAACAAATATTTATAACGCGTCACACACGCAACTTGATCGCTCAAACTTGCCCGATTATGCATAAATTCACTTGGCCTTTTCACATGCCATTGGAAAAAACTCGTAAAATATTCGCGGACCGGTCGATTTCTCTGAAATTTGAAAGGATTATTGCTAACGAATAGAGAAAGATTTTTCACGATCCGATAACTAAAATTTCATGTGTTAAGCATGAGATTCGAAGAAGAGATAAATGCGACTAAATTTGTTTCGTGGGTTGCTATTTTCGTGTTTTGATTGTTATGCAAATTTTGGCAGAGAATGTTAGATTATGAAAAAGATATCAACAGATAGATGGTTAAAAAATCTTTATTTTGAGTGGTTATTTGCACATAAAAGATGCAACGCTTAGGGAGAAATAGTATTTTATGTGAATAGTTTGGAAAAAAATTTTTCGCGGGAATCGGCACGCAGAAAAAAAAAATGTTATCACGTGATCAGAAGACAGAAATCAACAGTCCGTGAAGTGGGCTGTAAAAAAGCCCTTGTCCACGGTCGT
>NC_090883.1:6829968-6832468 GCF_036669925.1 Montipora capricornis
GCACTACCACAAAAATCCTCCCGTATATCATACATTTCAACCCAGGTATGCAAATTTGTTAAGCTCGAAAATGACACAACATGATCAATTCACAAAGGCTTGAAATCTCAGAAAAACCTTTTCCAGCGAAACATTTATTGAAACAAACAATATATTTGCTATTAGCGGCAAAAAACCCTTCCTATCTCGACTGCGTGCGTGCAAACAAGACACACAATCTGTGTCACAAAGCATATGTAATTAAATAAATTTGGGACAGTTCAGGAAGAATCCCCGGTTTTTCTGAAGAACCTTTTCCGTGAATAATGAAGCACAAAATAGACAACAAGCTTTCTTTTAATTAATTGTTCACTGTCACATTTCCAATTTTTTTTTACCGGAAGACTGTGCAGAGTTGAGTACAAAATAATGTATTTTGCCAGACAACTCACTGCGACTTCGGAAAACACAGATGCAGTCAAGGCGTTCGATTCCTTCAATGTTTGTTAAACCCATACAGAATTTGCCATTTGGTTTCAATGTTGTACATAACATCAGAGTTAGCCTAATAAAGTTAGAAACAAACCTCACTTTATGATATCCGACGACGAAAGAAGAAATTGTTGTCGAAGACCATTACTTGTCGCGTTGACAATTCCAGATACTTATTTTCACCGCCTGTCTTGTTTATCCAATTGACTTTCCATTATTGAGCTCCATAAGGGTATATTTTGTTTAAAAATTCACTAAAACGCCATTCGCGTTACAATGACTTTCGACGCCATTGCAGGTTAAGTTAAATATTCTGTGTCCACCAGAGAAATCTAAGCATTTCCACTATCCTCTCGATCCTAAGAAACTACGCGTAGAAGACTCTATGCACAAAGACACCACTTAGCAGGGGAGTGACAGGCGAGATTTTGACCGACACGGGAAAATAAACAAAAAAAACCAAAGAAAGCAAAGAAACTTTACCCATTTTCCGAATGGGATTGCTATACTGGCAACCCAGTAATTAGTTGTTTCCCTCTAAAGGTAACTTGATTATATCTAGCCCTCACAGCTCGACTCAGTCCTTTTATCATCTGGAAGGCAAGAGATCATCTCTCACGAATCAAAATTTAAGGAACCATTGACATCTCGGGGATTAAGTAAGTTCAGAATCTTCCAGTTTGGTGCACTATTTTTACTTCATCGTTTGGTGAAAGTGTCTTTTATTTGTTCTTTATTCGATTTACCCTTTATCACGTGATTAGCCTTGGATTATAGTTAAAAATGTTATTTTGGTAGTTTTCTGTTTATTGTACGTTCAAGCTACAATCCTGGACAAAATTGTGGAGACACTTTCCATTTATCTCTCCATATGAAAACAAATTTCATTGACTGATGTAAATCTGCCATTTACGAACCCCCCCCCCCCTTCCGTCCCAAAAGAATGTTGTAGAATGTTGTTTAATACCCCAGTTATTTGCGCTTCTCAAAAACAACTTTGCTTTGGGTGGGCCAGGGGTTTTTTAGGGCTTTTATTCTAGTTATTGTCTAACGGACTAAATTTGAGGAATGTCTCAACTACTTTAGTCCAAGATTGTGGTTCGAACCACATAACAAGACGGAAGAATACGCAAGAACAATCAGCAACACGGCTTAAGGAATTCACCTTCAGAAACTTCTATTTCCTGTTTCAAATCGAGGAGTTCAAGTTTTTTATTGCTACAGAAAGGTCCAGAAAGTTTCGAAATAAAACGTGCGTATTGAAATATCAGCCTTTGTTCTATGACACCGTGGATTGAATTGTCTTACGAATATAACACTGACTCGTCGCCTACTGACCCATCCATATGTTATAAAGTGCCTTTTTATACTTTCCACGATAAAATTTCGAATTATACTCCAAAAAAAAAAAACGAAGAAAATAGTCGAGAATCAAGAAATCACGCAGACCTTCGATAAGAAGTTCTTGTTTTGACCGGAAAGCCTAGTTTTCGCGCCTTCTGAAACTAACACCGCTGAGTCGTGGGCTCAACTGTAATAACTCTAGTTTGATTGGCCACTACACCACACTGTGCAAATATTTTATCCTGAAGTCATAATAGATACGTTTCGTTTCTGAGGAGAGGAAACAAAACTAAGTAATGTTCCGTTTGGGGACTGAGCAGCTCTGAGAATGATGCGAAATATGCCGCATTCGAGCTCGACCCCCTGGCCTGCTTCTTCTGTTGTAGGAGATACCGGGAGTACCTATTGGCTGAAGCGGAAAATACCATAATACTCTTTGTCTTTCCACCCAAATTTTGAATAAGCATTGCTTTTGTTTTATCTTGGGACCATTGTTGGATTCCTAGATACTGGCCCAGCCAGCGTTACTCCTGGGAAAATCCAGTTTCCGCGCCTTCAACAACCAACTAACTTATTCCCCTCTGTTTTTTTTTTTTTGGTATCACGTACCACAGGCAATGATATGATATTGAACGTAAGGAGAAATGTAGACTCGGAAAAATATCCGAGTCCCAGATGGGATTTG
>NC_090883.1:6844968-6847468 GCF_036669925.1 Montipora capricornis
CTCAAGCAGAAAATGCCCGCAATAATTCTCAACTTCGTGTAGACATATATAATACACGAGCAACGCTAAAGAAAATAACCGAACAAAAAGTCACAGGTGCGATGGTAAGAAGCAAGGTCAGATGGGTTGAACAAGGGGAAAAAAACACAAGTTATTTTTTAAATTTAGAAAAGAGGCATGCTGAGAAAAAAAGAATCCTGAAACTCAAACTGGAGAATGGCCTAGAGGTAGATGACCCGGATTCTATCCTCAAAGAACAAGCAAACTTTTTAAAAAATCTTTATACATCAAATAACGACAATGTAGAAAATCAAGTGTACGACGTCTTTTTCAAAAATGACCTTATTTCTCCTCAGTCTTTGTGAGGAAAATGCCAACGTATGCGAAGGTCGCATTTCGATAGAAGAATGTGGTAAAGCCCTCGCTGAAATGGAAAGTCGCAAACCTCCAGGTTCAGATGGCTTCACTCCGGAATTCTATAAATTCTTCTGGAACAATATTGCCGAAGATGTTGTAGCGAGCACAATTATGCCTTTGATAAGGTTGAATTGTCGATCAGTCAAAAGAGAGGCATCATTACTCTACTTCCAAAGAAAGGCAAGCCTACTGACACACTCAACAGTTTACGTCCAGTTTCCTTACTTAATACCGACTACAAAATAGCTTCCAAGGCCCAGGCAAAACGACTGGAAAAAATCCTTCCTGAAGTAATTGGCGAGAACCAAACCGGTTACGTTAAAAAAAGATACATAGCTGAAAATGTCAGGTTAATTAAAGATGTTATGGACTTTACAAAGTCAAAAAAGCTACCTGGTATCGCAGTCTTCGTTAATTTGAAAGAGGTGTTCGACTCAATCGAATGGGACTATCCTGTCAAAGTACTAAACGTTTTCAATTTCAAAGAAGATTTTAGAAGATGGGTTCGGATATTGTATACTGATATATCAAGTTGCGTCATCAACGACGGCTTCGCGTCACCATTTTTCACGTTAAATCGCGAGGCACGACAAGGGTGTCCCTTCTCCGGGTTGCTTTTCGTCCTCGGAATAGAGTTACTAAATCTAGCCATCTTGGCGAATGCCGGGATAACGTCAAAGGAATTAAAATTGGCGATGAAGAAGTAAAGATTACGTTATATGCCGATGACACTACCCTGTTTTTAAGGGACCTAACTTCCGTCAACTCCTTACTTGAAATATTAGATCAGTTTAAAAACTGCTCAGGGTTGGAGCTAAACAAAACAAAGACGGAGGCCATGTGGCTAGGCTGTTGGGCTGACCGTAGCGATACTCCGTTCGGGTTCCGATGGCCAAAGGATTCCATCCAAGCGCTAGGATTTTTTTTTTTCTTACAACCAAGATGTCTCCGATAGACTAAAATTTGAAAGCAAATTAAAAGATTTGCAAAACATTCTAATCACTTGGAAAAGAAGAAAGCTCACCCTCTCAGGAAAAAGAAACATCATACCTGTCCCTAGGGTTATCCAAGCTCATTTTTAATAACTCCCTCTTGTCTGTTCCCGATGGGTTCGCCAAAAAGGTGGATGCAATCACTTTTGATTTCCTATGGGATGGAAAACCCCTCAAGATAAAAACGTCGACTATCATTGGCGAAAAAGAAAACGGAGGGTTAAGGATGATAGCATTTCTCTTCATGAACAAAGCACTCAAATCGACTCGGGCGGCAAGATTCCTCGACGAAAAGCAAGCACCGTGGAAAATTATTCCAAACTTTTGTACTGCACACCTTGGTGGTTTTCAGTTTTTATTATCTTGCAATTATAAATAAGAAGAACTTCCATTCGGTGAGCTGCCTTTTTTCTACAAAAACGTATTACAATATTGGGAAGAAATTAGGCATATAACAGTAACTAAAGACACGCCAGCATTTAATGAAGTAATCATTTGGAATAATTCTAAGTCGGTGGAAAAACAGTATACTACCGGGCATGGCATTACAAAGGCGTTACAAAACTGATTGACCTCTTGGATGATCAGACCAAATCAGGTCCTCAACTGGTACGATAGCCTCAAAAATATAACAAACGCAGCACTTCACAAAATTATTGTCAAAAGCAAATTCCTACCCCCTAACACACAGGATGGAATGTTAAGCCAGGGTGTGAAAGCTTTGGATCTCCCAAAACTTTACAGATGTCCCTTCGACACGACTAAGGAAGTCAAGCATACCTTACAGCATATGTTGGTGGACTGTTCCTTTGTCCCAAGTTTCTGGAGATCCTTTCGGACATGGTGGTATATCATGACCAAAGTAAATCTTAACTTATGTAGGGTGTCAATTCTGTACGGTTATTTTCATCCTTGCAACGTCAAAACTATAACAAATCTCGCCCTCCTCGTGGCAAAATATTTCATCTATAGGTGCTTCTTAAACGAGGAATCATTAGATTTCGAGCTCTATAAATTACTACTACGCGAAAAAGCCCTCACGGAAAAATTGATTGCCTCCAAAAATAACACTACCACTGATTTCAACAAAA
>NC_090883.1:6852468-6867468 GCF_036669925.1 Montipora capricornis
ACTCCTTTCATGTTACTTAGCTATTCCTTTCCCATTATATATTCAATGATTTCGATATTCGAGGTCTACGGCATCCTTGCAAGGTCGTGAAATCCTTTTATTACATTTAACATTAATAAATCAGTTGTTAGCTTCCGTTTAAACACGGTCTGCAAGCACATTTTTTGGCAACCGGGTAGCGAATCACTTTGGTCTGTCCGTTGCATGGCACTTTTATCTCTATTATAACGGATTTGATGGGAGCACAGCACGAGCAACTTGACGCAAATCCAATTCTATGGCTGAAAGGTCTTGCTGATGAAAAACAACCACCACGACAACCGTATGTTGGTATGCGAATGTCACATTCGTCCCTCCGGATGAGCCATCCTTTATGAACTTCACAGGCTCCTCTTACTCTCGGATATGGTACAACTTTTTTTCTTGGTTTGGATTTTGCTGTAAGAGCTGTGAACAGCAACGTTATTAAAACCACCAACTTCGTAATGCTGGAGACCATCGTATTCAATGTCTGAAAGAAACGAGACACAAATTGGTAAAACTTCATAAACACTTTTATACAGTGGCCGGATTATACGGTAATGACAAAGGAGGAATAGACTGAGAATGGCCAAATCAATGTCGAATCCTTCATTAATTCCTCAATCTTAAGGGCTTAAGAGAAGAAAACCTGCATGTTAGAAATTCATCCCTTCGAGTTGACCGCTTAAGCAAAGTCTCTGGCTTTGTAATACACTTTTGGTCCTGCTTTAGAAATTAACACCATCTCAAAACTGAATACACAATTCGACAAATCCGACAAATCGGTAAATCCGACAATCTGACTACTGAAAGACACTTGTCAGTTTATAGGGCAGCACGGCACACTAAGTTCAAGACAGTCCACGTCGAGAGATCACCGAGACGGCTGAGTTCATAACAGTAGCATCCAAACGTGAAGTATTTTTACTTTGAAATGTGAGGTTTCGAAATTAATCGTATTCAACACGCTAAAGTTAAAAGGCCCACCTGCAAAACAGAGTCACTTGAAAGGTCACTTTTTGGGTCCTACAGTAGTTCCGCGAAATGATTGGCGGTATCAATTAATCGATGCCTTCTACAAATTGCTTTCGAGCTTCGACACGCTTACTTCTTCTGTCGGTTGTTAAGTGTTTGCTTAACAATAACTTCTTATACATAATGAAAACAAAAGTAGTCTTTGTTTGCAGTGACCTCTTACCTATCGCAGTTTGACACCTGAACTACGTGGTTTTCATGCCGCTTTGCCTGCTCCTTTCATTAAATCAATAATTCTTTAAATTTATTTTCACCACAAGAACCTTTTTTTATCATTGTGTAATCAGTGGTTTTACAAGGGAGAAATGTTATCCATTCAATCCAAAAATGTGCACCATGCATGGGGAGAGAACACCCATTTTCATCGTCTGCTTTTAAAAGAGATAACTTTTTAATGTGGAGCATTCCTGGTGACGCAATACTAATTGCAGTCAATCAGGCATTTAAATAACACTTAACAGATAAAATTGCTAAAACAATAGGAAAGGCATTCAACAACGACAAGATCATTCCTATTTCACTCAACATGAAAGGTCATTTGTTTCTTCACAATAATCCAACGCAAGCTACATTCTCGTAAAATTATCAAAGGTCCTGCTCTATTTGGATTAATCCTTTCAACTGCAATCGGCTTAAGTTGAAGTGGTTAAAGTTACCGAAGACACACCTTTCTCCAGCCGTTTCGGGTAAAAACACATTTATTCCGGCGAAACGTCAAAACCAGACTCTTCAGTCTGTGTTGAACAGAGCTAAAGCCTGCGCCCAAGAAGGTTTCAACCGCCTCGATCTGGAATCGGAGGCCTGGTACCCCAGCATTATAGCTGTGGAGCCAGGAAAACAACAAGAAGTGAACCCAAAATCAATATGGCGGAAAAGGTGGTGAATGTTGTTGCAAAATTAAGACAGCGTGGGAAAAAGGATCAACAACCGAAACTCCTATGCGAACTAAACTGGCTTAAAAACGTCGTTACCTATTGTTTTTTTTTTTGGAAAATGCCAAAAATTTGGGTCGGTCGGACGACGCTAAACAGAGAAAAAAGGGGGGTGGCCTTAGAATGAGATAATCGAAAATGTTTTTGAACGGAATCAATCGGAAACGAATTCGTAATGGAATTAAAACGAATCATTTGCGAGTACTGTACAAGTTAACACCAATTATAATCCGTTAAGCTAAAAACAAATCGTTGCATTTTCTCTCCATAAGAATTTTGTACATGGTGATGTTAGTGTTCAAGTCCAAACTAAACATTATGTGAACGGTAAGCTAGGCTGAGCGCGAAGATTTATCATATAATTTAAACGCACTGTTTTTCAATCATTTGACCATCTCCAGACAAAAGTTCAGACAGAACTACAGGAGATGCAGGACCAGTCATAGCAGGCTGAGGAAATTCAAATCGGGCTAGTCTCCTCTACATACGAAACGTCAAGGTAGTTTTTTTCACTACATCTGCCCCCGCCTAAGATAATATGGATGGCTGTTGACGTGTTTTCCTATTAATATGTGCTGCACGTTGTGATGTATTCATCTTATGCTACATGTAATTAGGTAGGTAAACGAAAGTGAAAGATGCAAGGAAAGGATGGGCAACAACGCAACAAACACCATTTATTTTCAATTTCCATCAACATCTATTTGATACGCTATGAATTGAAAAGCAATTTACATAATCACACAATTATGAGAAATGCCTTTAAAATATGATAGTATAACAGGAACAGGAACATGAACCAGAAGGTAACATTTCGTCGCCATCTTTTTGCTCCACGTGGTTCTTCCCACGCTACCTTGAAATACCGTAAAATAGGAACAAAACTCGGTTATTATATCCGGATCGCTGATTATTATTATCTGTGAATAACTGTTGTAAATTTCATCGAAGATTGTTTGAAAATGTTGATACTGAGGCTGTGCTTTTGCTTTCTGAGGTTGCGTCTAGCAGTTTGTGAATTATTTTATCTATTTGTTGGATTGTATTCAACTTTAAATTGTACATTAACTATGAACTGAGCAAATTCTATTCTATTCGAGTTTGTCGCCCCTGTTTCTAACTTGTGTCTGGCAAATCGTCGCCCCTGTTTCTGATTTGTGTGGAAAAATCGATTTCTGACCCAGGCATTATGATTTTTTTCAGGAATTGCTGTAAATATTCGAAAATTACTCACCTCCAATCGCCATTCTGAACAACACTTCGGTTTTCGATGCTTCTTGTGACCTTCTGCCTCGTGACTCAAGTTACCCAGAACAACTTGCGAACTCGGTGAACAATACCGATACCACCTTGCGCGCTCGGTTGAGCAAATCGAGATTGCTTTCCCCTACACAATATCTACCAGTTTACATATTTTCCATTTTTACGCGGGGGCTTCTAGGTTGCTCCTTATTGCGGGGGCAATAAAAAAAAAGGACCAGGATGCGCTAAGAGAACGCTGTTCTTAACATTTTAGTAAACTGCGCAACAGACCCTCTTAACTGTTCACCCCGCAGCTGTAAAACATGTTCACGAGATTGCTGTCCAGGAACAAGTTCACGGGTTGCTCGATCTGCCGCCGTCCCTGGAGTCGATCAAAACTATTTCCCAGACAACCTATAGTAGAGCATCAGAAAAAAGATGGAATATCTGCTGAAAATTACAATTTCATAGGTACCAATGCTTTGCTAGCTTTCCACGAAATCCTGAACCCTATCTAGGAAGAGGAGTCCGTGCCGGTTGAATTACGAGACGCCCTCATTGTTTTGTCCGTGTAAGACTGAACAAGGGTTGCAAATCAGACTATGGCATTTACAAGGGGATCTCACTTCTGCCCTTTGCTAGGAAAACTTTTGTGCGAGTTCTCCTGAAGAGACGGATCCCTGTCCCCGTGGAAAATCTACCGGCGGCTCACTGTGGCCTTAGGCCTGGAAGAAGCTCAGTTGAAACGATATTTGCTGTGAGTCATCTTCAGGAGAAGTGTATAGATCAAAGCATGAGCCTATGTTAAGTCTACGTCGACCTAACAAGATATGTTGACACCGTCAACAGGCAAACCCTCTGAACAGTGGACAGTGCTAGTCGAATAGATTGTCCTCGCAGTTATGGGAAAATCATCAAGCTCCTTCACCAGGATGACAGTGCAGAGTGCTATCCCCTGTCCTATTCAACATCTTCTTCACGTTCACGCTGGTGAGCTACCGTCCATTCAGCCTCCTTCCTGGGACTGCTGAGCCATCTACGAAGACATAGATGAACTTTCGCTGTAAGGCCGGTGATAAACCCCAGATCTTTGCAGTCTTTCATTTGCACAAAAAGCAACTGTTCGTGACCACTACAAAATCACTTAAAACTGCGATATACCTTTTTTGGTATCCCCTCCAGACAAATGTTTGCTCACTTGAGCGGTCCAGCCACCAAGTGAGTCTCTCTCCTTTAGTTCCATATAGTTTACACCTGTCTACCAGGGAAGAAAAACTTTAAAGGGAATATAAACGACCACCGCCGTAAAGCGAAATGAAATCAACACATAGCACTGGCTATATCATGTATAAGTACGGTCAATTCAGAGGGGACATGATTATTATCATTAAAGTGGCTAAAACACAAGCTATTATCTTCCTGGACAGTGGCAGCACAATCCAAGCCGCAGGCATTGTTGACGGTGATTGAAGGCACATCGCTTTCGTTCGACATCAAAGATCCAACAACAACGTTCTGACTCGTTAACCACGGAGAGAAAGGACAACTGCAACGCTCCGTTTACCCCGCGTGGAACAGGTCGTTTTCGTTAATCTGTCAGACTGACAAATGCGTTCTTTAACCGTAGCAGGTCTAAAGATTCTCTTTTCAACAAAGCCCCCATAACGTTTGGATACATGAAACCCAGATAATTGGTATGGTCGTCTTTCAAAATCAAGACGATAGCCAAAAATAACCTCAACGATGCTTGTGTCCAAGGTAATCAACCTTCCGTCAGCAGGGCTATGAATAATATCACCCGCAACAAATATTGCGTCAGAACAACCTTACCGTGCAAGATGAGTAAGCATCTCACCCTTTGCGCCGGCTAAGTTTTCTGAGATGATCTATTGGCCCGTAGATGTTAGTCTTCACCGGATAAGGGGAGCTTTTTGTGATCATGAGGTTCATGACCCGGCCGATTATCACGTTTTTCCCCCTTCAGGGAAACTTTTAAAGGTGTTTTTATGACAATTATTTCAGTAGAAAGGGACCTAGATCTGCAGAGGACACAGAGAGAACAGTGTCAATCGAGGCAGGTTCAGCCGTCAAGGCTAGTTTTTGGATCTGTTGGGTGTACATTCAAATTTCGCGTCTTTTAAGTCCCCATATTCTTTCATTCCTGTTTTAATGCTATTTAAATGGATGAGTCGTGGAAAATACCGTAAATAAACACGACAAAAAAAATCCCCTTTCAGAATAAGCAACAGGTCGGTCTCCCTGCATAACTGTTTGCATTTTTGCTGTCTCACATAACCTCCACATGTCAGGAGTCAGTTGATTTTTTACTTGACTTGTCCACATGTTAGGATAAGGAAGAGAAGGTAGAGGTAGAGAAGAGGTAGAGAAGTAAGGCAACAGTGTAAATGAATAACAAAGGTTTGATAAATGGATCTTTTTAATAATCTGGAACGAAGCGGAAGGTTGCTTATAGAGAGCAGAAAGCTGCTTGTGTATATATACTTCAGGAGTATAGTCTTAATACACTCAGAACATATGATGAAGATATGGTCTCAGTAACCCGCTCTGGCGAGGGATGAATAACTGCAAATGCCCGTCTGTCAGTGCTAAGGCTTCGCCGAATGCCAGCAGAAGATTAGTATTCATAACCCTCTTCTCTCATGATCGTTTACTTATATCAATTCTTAGGTAAATGCCTAATGCTCTGGTGATCCAATAAATGGAAAAAAAGAGATTGAAACAAGTATCGGGAAATATTGGAGGCAGATAACGAAAGCCCAAGTTAGATGGCAGAGGTCATTGCTATACTAATGCGAGTTTAAGAAGGTTAACGAGTATTTTAATTTGAAGTCAAAGGTAAATGGTCACAGCATTTCAGTACAAGATCACTTGGTACAATTCTCACTTACGCTTTTACCAGTACGCCGAGTCATGCGATCATAGTATGAAGCACAAAGGGGCTGTGTTGTTGTTAGGCGTCTAGGTATCGGTTTACCGACTTTATGTTGAGTCAGAAAGAGGGAGAATGCTCATTGATGCTGCAGACTACGTCATCGTCGAGGTTCGAAGTTGACCAAGTGCTTTAAAGTTAAGGAGGCAACGTCGTTACAAGCTGTTAAAAAGAAAAATACTTGGACGAACGAGAGAAGAACCAAACTCAAACAAGGAAGACGAATCAGCTACAGAGAAAGGCATTACAGCAGAATTATGGAATGGACCGGGATAGAGACCCTCAATACAGGGATGCATGGTTAAGAGACGAGTCAAGACGAAAAAAGACACCGAAGGCAGAGTGCAACAAATTTGTGCTGAAAGTACCTCTCACTCGTTCGCAAAAAGATAAAATTCGTATCCCCAAGCGGTCATGTAATGTTCTGTTTATTTTATAGATACTGATGAAATTTCCACTTTTTCACTTTTTTAAAATTCATTTTCGAAACAGCAAAATAGTGCAATTAAAGTGGTCACCTATCGCAGATTGCCTTTCACAAAAATGTTATGAAACTCGGATATAAAGTTATACAGCTGAAGGGGTTTAGAAAAATCCATCTATAACTTTTAGTTGCCCATATGTACGCGAGCCCGGACCAAGAGGTCTACAATCTTGGACAGAATAAAATGGAACAGCAAACTTCCAAACCCCCAAATCAAGGATGAAGCCGCGCAAAAGCCAAAACGCGCCATTTTCCCATCCTTGGTTTAGGGGGAGGGGTGGGGAGGGGTGGGGGGGGGGGGTACAAATTACCCATCTATTTTGTCCAAGATTGTAGTTGTAAAGAGCCTGGTCACGTGATATATGCTAAAACGTACAACACGGAGAAAATCACGCAACACCACTTGACAGATTGCTTATGTCACGATGCACCCGACCACGAGGTCAGTTTTTAAAGAAACACGGAGGAAATTAAACACACGATTCGAGGTTGACTGATGAACGAAAGTAATAAAATATAGTCAGTGCAGATCAATGCCCTTCTACTGCTGGCGTGTCTTTCACAAGAGAAATCGGCACTGCAATCAGCTATGACGGGTTCATTTTAGAGGTATTAATCACTTTCAAAATAAGCTGGCAATATCACTCAATGATAGTGACAACAGGGCCAATATGTCGAAAATATGTCCAAAGATACTTGAGATTCCTTTTAGTTTGGTACAATTACCCATCTCGTTAAAAACTTTAACGTTGATCCCTCAGTTTTGCAAAACGAAACTTTCGAGTTGTCATTATAATTTCACATTAGCTAATGTATGAGAAAAAACGTACGTACTAAACAAACGATGACGGAGTTAGGTGTATCAAGTGTGTCTTTTTTTTCTAGCTTTTCTTGTTCGTTGGACAAATTTAAGGCAACTACAGGTTCAATTCAATTGAGTCTTATGAGGACTTCTTGCCTGCGGATTTCAGTAATCTATCATTGAACATCCTGATTACGTTGGTAAGCCACGACGTGCATGACCTCAGTGGTCTCGGTCCATTGGGATAAACATTGTCAAGCATATACTTTTTGCAAATGAAACAGATGACATAAAACCAAAGAAATAGCAAACCACGACAAAAAACTAAGCCAAAAAACAGCAACCCAATTGAATGGTTACTCGGTTGAGCCCGGAGTCCAGAGTCAATAACCCAAAGCCAAATGAATTCTTCTTGAAATCTAGAAGTTTCACCTATTCATAATATTTAAGGCTATTAATTTCAAACTTCATTCATATTCAATGTTATTAAATACGTGCGTGATGTTAGATCAGTTGGTGCTTGAGTTGAAAGGCTAGAAAATACACATTTGTCTGCTTCTGTCTGGACTGTGACATTGTCTTCCGTTGCATGCTGTTGACAGTAGTGAACCCTTTTTGTATATTCACCTTCTCAATATTTGTAATTGATAGCAGCAATGTCAAACAACGATATAAGAAGTGATAAACTCTTACAATTACTTCGTCCCAATAAAACGAGAATTTTTCTACGAAAAAGTAGATACTACAAAATTGTAACCAAGCAAATTTAGTAAAGGACGGATCCATGAAGTGTTGAAATTTTTGCACTTTTCCTTCCCAGTATTAAACTGTCCATATCAAAGCAGTCACATAAAACCTTGGTAAAAACGTTTTCACGCCTCCTAAAATTCCCGTATCGATATAGAATGAAGATATTGCTCAAAACAAGCCATTTACGCGGTGTTTTCAGTGCGATGTGCAAGCAACCAAACATAATCACATAAGGTCATAGAAGCAAAGATTACCGTACGACTAGGGGGGCGAATGGTAAAATACGAGACTCGCCGAGACGCCGAGATCCTAGTTAAAATTCCGAGCCCGAGACTCCTTGGTAAAAAGTTTCGAGATTCAAAATGGGTAAAAACAAACCATGCAAAAACGAGACTTCGAGACTTATCAAAAACCCTTCCGAGATTTCAAGATCCGGCTAAAATTTTCCGAGACCCACGTTTTTCGAGGTACCATTCGCCACCCCTAAAACTAATACACAACTGAGATATTTTTTCGAAAAGCCAGGCTGGGCATACTGTTTTGTTTTTCTTGCATTATTTTCTATAACTGACAAGCTAATTGTCACGTTTTCAAGGGCAGAATTATGACCTTTGTTGACTATTCTCTTTTGCACTTCGTACGGAATTATGAAGGATCTTGTCAATGCCATGAAGTCTGTAACCTGTAACTTGCATATGCGCATAAACTTGGTTCAGTTTCAAACAGCTGCCATTGTAACCCTCTCGTTTTCTTTTCGCTGCTAAAGTTAACCTCTAATAGACGTGTCGGCCGTTTTTTGATTGAGTCATTGAAATGTATCGCCGGGTGCTTAGAGGCTCAGCCTAATTACTGTTTGACTGGGACATGGCTTGTACTCAAAGAGCGAATGAATTGAGCTACAACTACCACGGTGTTTTTGTCAGTAATATGATTGTTAAAATGTTTATAAAACGCCTTACCCGTACTTGGAAAATAAGTAATCAGTTGCTATGAGTGTTCACCGTGAGCACAAAGTAAGCAGCACGTTAAGTGGTTCGATCACGATTATCTGATGGTAGTTGGTAGCACCCTGCACTAGCTTCTTTCCTTAGTGTGCGTTTGATACAAGGTCCTGCTGTTTTTCAAGCGCAGAGAAGCCTGAATTACTCTTGACAGTTTTCTTGTTAATGAACTTTGTATGAATGGAAGAGGCAAATGTCATTAGACCCCAGGACCCACTTGTAGGGATTTTACATAATGACAGCTGTAAGTAGCCAGTGCATTCCGTTTCGGTAGACAAAAAAACGAGATTTTCATGGTCCTTTCCGTGAGGGGTTGAAAAAATTCATCATATTTCACAGTAAAAATTGAGTAAAAGGGGTATATATGGAGACCAAAAGTTAGTTTGTCCTCTGTGTTTCTGGTTGGTACATGTCTGTGCCTCGACCATAAATGGGTGTGTCTCCTCTGAGTTTCGTTTTCGTGAGCCTTTTTCTCTGAGAAGGCACTACGAAGTCAAAACCACAGAGTGATAGTTTGATTAACGACTCTTCTTCTTCTCGTTATACTTTTCCTATGCAAATTATACACGCTAGACCATGCATAACGGACGATCGATGGGAAACATTACTGTTAAAGAAGACATAAGATGTTTGCAGCTGGAACCACGCGTTTTGACTGGGCATGTAGCTTGACGGATAACTTGACATAATTGGGTCTTGAAACAAACAGGAACCAAAACGAACTATAGGGAGGACTGACAGATTTGTCAAGTTGTTTTTATTAACCGCACGTGATATACTGGCCCTCATGTATAATCTTTGTTGCACCATAGTGATTGCTGTTATATAATTATTAGAAAATGAATAGGCCATTTCCGATATCGACTTCACGATACAGTAGATTTGGAGTAACAGCTTAGAACCCGATCGTCGAAGGAAAAATGATGAAGTTGTTGGTATATCATAGTATTTCGGTGAACAAGCAAAGGTAAAAAGCAATTCCATAAACTAAGTTAAGGAGTTGTTTTTCTTGCGCTGTATGATTACCATAGCTGAGGTTTTAGATTACAAGGAACATTAACTTACCATTATAGACTTACTTGGAAACGAATTTGGTATTTGAGAGCGGATTCATAGGAATCTAGTGACCATAACGCTCTTCCTTCAGTAGTTAACAAAAGAAATCTACTTCAAACCTTTCTACTTACTGTATAACGAAGTAAATGCAGGTTCCCCAGCTGCTTAAGATATCGCGCACACTCCAAGGGTTACAGCTGTTGAAATGAATAAAGAGAGAGACCATTTGATGACTTTCGATTAGTTCATTTCCTAAGGGTATGAAGTAGACCTGCTAAGGTGGTAATTACACGCCTGTTTGACTGACAGGCGTATTTTCCACTCTAAATTACTTTAAATTATTGTCACACCCACAGAGTAGGACGAAATGAGGTCATAACCAAGCACTGATTCCATGTGGTAGAGGGACTCAATCCTCTATAAAGATTTTGTTAGAGAAAACGCTTTTTTTCCAGACTGGAAGAATCTTAAGTACGGGGGAACTTTGAGTTAAAATAGGCGCAGGGATATGAAGGATACTTCACAATTGTAATGAGGCAGATGCATGCATGTCAAATAATCGATTGCCCACTAACACGCTAAGGACTCTTACATCCAAGTGTAATAAAAAAGACGAACAATTTGATAGTAATAATTCATTTACGATGCGTTTATCAGTTCATTTTAGGCCTGTGTTTATCATCACGGGACTTCAGATTTGTTATCGCCTTACGCAAAATTAGTAAAACCGATGCCTTTTATCCAGCCTCATCTCACCTTGCTTGACCCACTTTCCCTCTTTTATGCCTGACTGAAAGTTCTTTATGACTACAACAAAATTTTTAACAGAGTGACTGAAATTCGGACGAAAGGTCTCAGAGATCTCGTCGCCAGATCAAAATGACCCGTTTTGAATCTAATCTGCTAAGATTCTGGTTTGGAAACCAAGTCAACACATGCACAGAGATTTTCTTTTGGCTACCGTGGTTGGTAAACACTTATAACCAATATGGCCCCTAAATACAAGGCTTCCAATACTCCGATTATGTATCAAAAATTTAGCCAAAACAAGAGCTCAGACATATTTTTAAACTTCTTCTGTCGCTGTTACGCATGCAAGCTTATAAATGAAAGGTTTCCTCTGAGCTGGGGAAGTCGAGGCTTCAAGAAACTCTATTTAACTAAAATAGGGTTTTTTCTTAATGGCTTTTTGCGTGCATCGTTGTTTGCAATAATTACACTTGAGAAAATGACTGTTATACTCGATAAAGGGGTTGGACACACTCGTAAAGACATCAGATCGAGTGGGGATAGTAATAACTTAGTAGATATAGTTAATTCTCTGCATTGGTATAAGACTATTACAGTATATTGACCTTAAATCCGAAGGAGGCTATGAAATGAACCGCGAAGTTCGCCTTTCCTTCATCTTCAACTCTTTTCGAGAAATACGCGCATGAGTTGTTCGCGAGGGTAAAGTCTCATTTAAACGCGCTGCTTTGTTTGTCTTGAATTTGATAAAGCGGAGGTTTTGAATAGGATGGAACTTTTCATGCAGATCAAAGTAAACAAGATTGATTCCAACAGGAAATCACCGAGAAGTGTCTGTCTTGCACGGAGTCTCCCAGCAGTTTGTTGGGAACGCTACAGTCTTCCCATTCGTTCTACGGCGTAACAAGTACTTAGTCAAAATGGAAAAAGCAGGATTAAAAGGCCAATGTGACTTTTCTTGTGAACAACGCATCGTTGTCACCCCTCAACATTAATTATCGTGACTTGAGTTGTGTGCTAACAAATTATCAGTTTCGGAAGAATTTGGGCCATGATTGTAAGTCGTTGCAGTTAGTTACTATTTCTTAAGCAGTAAAGCAAGGAAAGACCCCTTTTCTTTGTGCTAAGTGAAGACTTTAACTTCGACGGTCCAAAATGTGATCATGCTTAATTCGCACTTCGAGTATAAATGTCTTCCGTACATATAAATATATGTGTATAATATATATATGTATATTAATACGATCTTCAGGAAGAAATTCCTTTAGTCAGTGTATGTTGCATCTGCTAACAGAACCTGAGAGGGCTGTGATGTACCTGTCAATATGTTACTTTTTCCCTTATTTGACTACCATTGTTGCCAGCGACATAAATCAATTAAACACGGCCAAACATTGTTAATCAACAAATATTGTGACGGCTGTTCAACAAATGTTAGAGTGAAAGCTTTTATCTTTGCGGATATCGAAAGTCTGGGTTGCAACCTTTCAAAAAGTGGGTTCGCAAGCCGTGTCATGCGCACTCACAAGCGTTTTCATCACGTGATCAGCCGCCATTACAAATACCAAAACAAGACTTAAGCACTTCTTTGATCTTCTTTCCTTATTTCAAATTGGCTTTTAGTTCAGTGAGGTATCGGCGCTCGAAAGCTACAATGTTAAAATGTTACAAGCTCCAATAAGCTCAAGTTAATGAATGTTATTCAGGCTATTTTAAAACGATTGCTATAAATCATTAATCATAATCCCATTTTCCACGACAAATCAAGATGTTCATGGAAAAAAAAGTTTGTAAACAAAAAAAAAATACTCTTTTACTGAAGCGTGACGTATCGTTGTTAACACACGTCATCTGAGCGTTTTCTTTTAAGATCAATTACTTCAAAACGGATTATGCGATTCTTATAAACAACTTTACCGACCACTTTCTATAGGAAATGATTACAACGCCATTGACTTGCGGTTCACCAATAATGTTTCATTAATATAAATATATTATCACAAACTATTACCTAAAGCCACCGGCAAAGAATCGTCACCGAGATGAAAACCCATACTACGTACGTTGGGCAAATGGCTTACGTCTACTCTTCTGTTGACGAACTCTTTGAATTTGAATAAAGATGATATAATGTTCTTGTGGGCCTTTAAGGAAAGGCATGTAAGTCTCTTGTGCCATTTATATCTTTAACGGTGTTGAACTACTTTATTACAGCGCCGTGAGCTGAACTTATAACCTCATATATTCTCCCTCTTAATCTGAGCAGAGTTCTGGGTGATATGATGCAACACGGTATCAAACCGAAACAGCATTTTAAACTTAGAAGATCTTCATTAGCACATTATACAACAGAAACGACACATATGATAACAAGTGGTCATGACAACTTTAGAGCTTGCGATATATTTACCCTAACATAATAAAGGCATGATGATAAAGCAATCACGTTCACAGTCACTCACCATCACTCTTACCTAGACAACTGAAGCGTGATCTTCTGGGTTAATTGTAGACACCAGATGAATTCTCTAGACAAAGTTACGTCTTTTTAATGCTGTGATAACAATTATTCCAATCCAGCAGTGAGAAACCAAGTAATTTATTCAACGCCGTTTATTTTTACATAAACAATGGACTCATTATGAAGATGAAAAAATGAGACCTAATTGTCACTATGACGCTTTATTGTTTAAATTCACATGAAAACAAAAGGCTTTTAGTCTCTATTTGCTTCATGGCCCAAGGCTTTTGCCGGTACGTTGTGATTTAAAACACGATATCAGCGTTTTGTTCACTCGCTATTTCACTTAAAAGGAAAATTAGCAAGAATTACCAAATGAGCTCTTTGGTCTTGTTGCCTCTGTTTGTTTGTCCCCTTGCCGGTTAATTACCCAGTTTTATTTTTCAGCTTCTCGTGTATTTGGATTGTTTATGTGAGTGTTAGCAGTAGATATTGGAAGCGTTTGTTGCCGTTTGCCGATTATATCTACACCAAGTTTACAATCTACAACCCTTGAACTTAAATTCTCTCAGAACCGATTCCAAACTATCGTCGCAAAACGTAGACCAACCAAAAAATCAAACCGATCACGATCGGTCCTCATCAATAAAAGAAAAAAAAAAGAGTAAAAAGCTAACTCACTGGCTTAGCGCCGTTTGCGGAAAAAATGAAGAGAGCCTTAGTTAGTTCATTAATTTGATCTTATAGAAAATATGGAGACTGCTAAGATAGTTGGAAACAGCGGGGGTTCTCTAGAGACCGGGAAACGGGGATGACGTATCTAATAGAGGATAACAGTAGCTTACAGTATATCTTTGCACTAAAATCTACTTTTTTTGGAGTCTGGACTTTTTTATCAGACTCATTTGAACCTATTATCTCAAACAGTGGTTGTTGAAATGTGTTAACTTGCAAAAAGTCGGCTGGCACACTGCAGTAAACACGTAACTAAAGAATCTTTCAACTTGATCACTGACACATGTTTAACACATATTTACCGAAACTACTGAAGAGCCTCGTGATTCACCCTTGTCGCACGGCGGCCATATTGTGCCGGGAGACCAAAAAAGGTTTGTTTTACCACGCCAAGCCTCACCCCCATGGTTTCCACTGCGAGGCTTGGCGTGGTAAAACAAAGCTTTTTTGGTCTCCCGGGACAATATGGCCGCCGTGTGACAAGGGCGAATTTCGAGAAAAACAGAGCATGATCAGTCATCCGTTTCGGTGGTGTACAAACTCACATTCGGATTGCACATGATCCAGTACCCTTGTTAGGAATTCGGACTATTGGGTCTTAAATTTAAAGAGAAATATTAGAAGTCTAAGTGTTCATCCAAGACAGTTTCCCTGATCAACTTGAATGTGGGAAGAAAGCATGCAACACATAGGGTGAGTGAACACCTCGCTTTTCATAGCTTTCTTGAGGTTGCTAAACGAGGCTCGCTTCTCATGAATTTGTCCCTGTGGAAGCTTAAAC
>NC_090883.1:6872468-6887468 GCF_036669925.1 Montipora capricornis
TTGGAATTTAAAATTGAATTTTAGTACAGTTGTTTACTGACTAAGGTTTTTTTTTTTGACAATGCAATCTCTCTGAAAATAAAAACAGTAAAATCACCTTTAAACAAATTCCCTTCTTCCTATTTTTTCGCGTTTTCTCCGCCCATAAGTGCTTATTCTTGAAATAAAAAGTAATGCCCAGTGGTATTTTAAATTCACTTTATACTTCACTTCAAGGAAACTAACTTGTCCAGTACACTACAAATGGTCATCATATTCAGAAGATCTACTCACCTTAGTGCTGTTGCCACTTTTAGGCACAATCAGCAACGGTTAAAGTGGAATCAACGAGAGAGACAGCAAGTGTTCTGTCGCTATAAATATTCTTCTTTTCGATAAGTTTGTTTATGAAGAGACTAAAATAGAACCATGTTTGTACTGGTAAGTACTTCCGTAAATCCTGCTCTTTTTTCGTGTGTGGTCAATTTGCCAACGTGTATAGAATTTCATTATAGTTTCCACTTTTTTCGAAAAACGTGATGGTTTTTGGTATGAATTTATAATATCAATAATGTAGCCAATTTGTTCGGTTTATAATTTTACATCACAAAAATACGTAACGGGGAAATTTCTTAAAGAATTAAACACATTCAAATATTCAACCAGCTTAAAATTGGTCCTTCAATTTTCAAATCATTATACACATGATCAGTTTTTGTACAACGATTTGCCACCAGGGGCCCGTTTCTCGAAAGTCCCGAAACCTTTTCTGGCCCGAAAGACCATTTGTGAACCTGCCAACTGCTTGTTCAGGAGAGCCGAATTTTAAACATGTTTTCAAGGTAACAAAAAGAAAACTGACTGTGAAGTTTGACGACTTAAATCCTCTCCGTCCTTGAGACACAGAGGGAATTGTGACAACAGAAAATGGCCCGTAAAGTTTCGGGACTATCCGGTGAATAAGTAACAAATATCTAACAGAGATTTCAGTATTTCCTCCCGTAACCATGAATATGCACACTCTAGACACATTTAAGTATGAAATGGTGTGCACGAAAACCTTGGACAACCGTTATTAACGTGAAGTATAGTTTATATTCTGGATAGTGACGTACCAACTGAATAGAGTTAGTTGTACAGCCATTGAACTTCTAAGGCCAGATGGTTTCGACTCAATACTGAATGGGTCAATAACGAACAGTTTCGTTTACTAACGTTTTTCGGTGTCACTAGCACCTTACACTAATGTGGCTAAAATCTCGTCGCTTGAAAAAATATTTTTGACACCCTGAAGGTGTATATTTGAAGTTTCAAAAAGTCTTCAATTTTAACCCGTGAGGAAACAATAGTCATTCGGAAAATAAATTAAAGCTCAAAAGATAAAAGTGATTCCCGAAAGTCGATGAGGTCTCATTGGTAATCAGGGACAACAGAAAGCAGTGATCTGTCCTCTGATGATGCACTTTGAGTCCAGCCGTGAGAGATTTCATGCGCCACAACTATGTATGAAATGTAAAGGTCAATGGATTTGTTCAAATGTTGGTCTTCAATATGACTACGACCACCATAAACCTTAAGTAGTCCACTTGTGTTCTTAAAGGACTGATTGAAAGTATGCGTGTGGGCATCCTTTGGCTTGAAGATATAAAACAATTGCAAATTGTAAATAAGTAACCGCTAAGCAATTAGTAAAGGCAGATTTTAGAGAGGTAATATATATAACGGAAGTAGAAGTAGTCAAACAAAAAGGTGGGGGAAGTTAACGAGCTGTGACATAAATTGAATGACTACTTGAGATATCGCGAAGGGGGTCTGTAAACACCACCGTGCATAACAAATACATTGTATCAGATATTGGAAGGCCAAGATTGGCGCCTGATCAATGTCACGACTAATGATGATGTAACTTGCTTGACAGATATAACGAGGTCAGTTATAAACAAGTTTAAGGATTCAAAGTTCAATTTTTTCTTAACTAGTAGAAAGATCCACCTGTGATTCACATGGAAGTCGAATGCCTCCCGAGCACTTGTCAATCCTTAACTGACCAATCTGTGTGAAGCGAACATTAAAGCGACTGAAAATGCTGCATTTGAATATCTTAACATATCATATGATTTGATATACAGCACTTAACAGTTTTGTCGGATAGAGCTAGAAACCTCCATATTCCATTCATTACATTATCTTGGTTTTATCGGCTAACTCACCTGCATTAGGTAGAACGGCAATATTCTTAACTCTTCGAATCTGTTGGTTTCGCCGATGCTTTTCCAGAAGACGAGAGCTAAGAAGCTGTCAGATTGGATTCTTTTACACGGTGACTGGTTTTTCCACAGTACAAGCCACCATTTCACTTACAATGGACCTGTTGATCCTGGACGTCTTAGTTGACACGTCCAACCAATAAGATCTGATTAATTCGCCCACGTGCGCATTTGCTTTTGAAGTGATGACGTCGACTGCTCAATTTAATGGTAAACATTTGAAATTCTGTTTAATCAATCAGGTGAAACGCTTCCTGAATTGCCTTTCCATTAGCCTCAAAGTTTCTGACCATACACAATGTTTGCGGTCATATTAGAATCTTTACCCCGAAAACGTGCTTAAGGAAATCGTCAGGATTGAATTTCGTGTGAACAATCCTCTGTACATGTGCCATGCACCCAACCCTGTTTGAGGTAAACAGCAAGAAATCATCCAAGGAAAAGGCAACCAGCTGAATAATAAGTTAGGCCGTTTGTAGATTGTCATTAACTATTATCCTTGCATGTGGACACTTGTGCCTAAAGAAATTGAAATTGTGTCACGGCGTTATTTAGCCGGCTCTCGGGGGATCGGGTACACATGATTTGCTTACCCACGGGCAACGAGATATCTCTGTAGGAGCAATGTACAACAAAGTTAATTTATTCGGAAAGTAATTGCACGAAAAAATTGGCCCCCTAGGGCCGGTTAGCGTTGCTCGAAGCCTGGTTAGCCGCGCTAACGGTTGATTAAGAGCTATCAAAACCTAGTGGTTTTCATGCATGGTATTTAACGCTGGTTAGCGTTAACCATGCTTCGAGCAACCTTGGTTGTGAGCACCGCAGTTAACGACAGTCTCTCTTCGTGGGGAATATAACGGACTCCGGCTCGGCAATGAAAAGAAAGACCAAAACCTGGGTTGAAGGCTGCAGAGACGTTTCAAACACATTCATAGTTTGTCATTAAAAATGCAAGGGCCCTTTCATTTTCAAGGCGATCAGGAAATGGTCGAAAAATGCCACCTCGAATAAGATAACTATTATTTGAAAGAAATTATTCCATGAAAAAGAAAAATGATCTTCGCACTTTTCTAGACAAGCTAAGCAATTATCTCTTATAGACACCTGAGGCCGGATTCTCGAAGCCTGGTTAGGCTAACCATGCTTCGAGCAACCCTGGCCTGAAAAATTTCAGGTGGCTCCAACGGGATTTGAACCCATGGCAATTTCTTGCCCCACTTCAAATACTGTATGCATTCATTTCATTCACTGAATCCTTCACGGGAACAAATGAGCCCAAAAATTTGATAAGCTCCCACCTGAGTGGCTTCATATCTCAGTTGATAGAGCATTGCACCGGCATCACAGAGGTCTTGAGTTCAAATCCTGTTGGAATCAAATGATTTTTCAGGTGTCAATGAGAGACAACTGGTTAAATTCAAGTGCGAGGATCATTTTTCTCTTCCGTCCATACTTCGCACCTCAGATTACCCCGTATCAAGCCCATGATTTGTTCAGCCACGAGCTCATGAGTAAGAGCGAGCAACTCCCACATTAAGCCTATGTCACGGCATTTTTAGTCACGCCATTTTTGCAGACCGATCTACTGTTAGACTACCTTTTCCGAAGAAAACAGAGGCAGTTCCGGTTAGGTGACACTGTGACGTCACGTTAGTTTCTTGAGATGGGTCATCGGGCTCCTGCGGGAGTCTCATCCGCGGGAAATTCAATCTCAAAATAAATCGGTCTGTGAAAACGCCGTGACAGGAATATAGGGATGTTGTTAGCTCCTAGCCATGAGCTCCTGGTTCAGCCCTAAGCACCCCCACTAATAAGATAGCATAACTAAATTATCCGGTACACTCCCAAAGAATCGCGGCTGTCATGCTTACCAAAGGTGGCCCCTGCGTTGCCAAATAGTGTTTTCGCTAGGTTATTATATTGGGGACCTTAAAAACGGTTAAAATGTCATTACCAGAAATCGGCGACATTTTGCGCCCGCGAGGTATTTGGCACGCGGTTTCAAATTATCAAGATGGCGGCATAAAGAAAGCAGTACATAGAAAAAACAAGGACTGAAATAACACACTATCAAAGGATCTGAATCAATTTAATTTCTTTTTTGAGGTTGTCATACAAGGGAGAATGAAAAAGGGGAAACTAGAGTCTGGGCTCCTGTTCGAATGACGATTTTAGAGAGAAGAAACAACTTCGTTTCATGCGTGTGAATTGGCAGAGTAAAAATAATTTTCAAAAATCAGGGCCCACAGTACACTTAGCCAGCGATATTCTGTATAATAATAATCATATAGAAAATATCCTGCAAAGGTTGGTCAAGACAACGTGAACATAGGCGTTGTTGCTTGCAATATTTCGGCTGGCCAACACCAGCCTTCTTCAGGTTTATTGAATGGATACATACTAGTAACAAGATCTTTATATTTACCGGAAATGACATAAAAATGCTACGTGATGTGTTATAAAAACGGAAATGCATAAAAAAGAGGAGAGAGAATAATACATGATAACAAGATGAAAAAAACAAAAGAAAATTAAAAGGTAGCTAAACTAAATTACATTTCATCTCTTCTGTTAAGGCCTGCAGGCTCCAGTGTTTTTCCTCTGTGTATGAGGAATGCCTCACGAGCCTTTCTGATGGAGTCACGACTAGTGTGTAGTTGTTCGAGCGGTATAAGGATCATGTGATCCTCCGCGTGACCACTGGTCAGGAAGTGTCGTGAAACCGCAGTGGGGGTATAACTACAAAAGGGGCTTATAATAGGTCGCCTATGTTCATTAAAGCGGTCTTTAAGACGACGTTTGGTCTCTCCGATGTACTGAAGATTACATTTAGTGCACTGAATCATGTAAATTACATTAGGGGTTTCACAAGTAATATGTGATTTGATTTTGAAGGTTTGTCCAGTACTGTAAAAAGTATATTGATTACGGCCATCCTCAATAAAAGGACAGGCGGTGCAACTAGTTTTATTGCACCGAAACGAGCCGGATGGAGACCCAGATTGGTCGGTGTAAGTAGGTTCCGGCAATTTAGCTCTAACTAGTATGTCACTAATGTTTTTACAACGCCGGTAGGCTACTAAAGGGAGATTAGTAAAAACATTTTTACAGCGACCAGATGAATAAAGCACGTTTGAGTGTTTGTGAATTATACGGGATATGTTAGGTAAAGCGGGGTTATAGGTAATAACGAACGGAACAGTATCTGTCTGTTGTTTAGGTTTGGGTTTAAGAGCGTCGTTTCGGGAAATGTCAGAAGCACGTCGTATCTGGGTTTTAAGGAAATTAAGTTCGTAACCTCGGTTGACGAGGTAGTCCATAAGTTCCTTACAGCGTTGTTTGTAAGTGTCATTGTTGGAGCATATGCGTCGAAGGCGAAGTGCAAGGCTATATGGAATGGAACGTTTAGTGTGGGTGGGGTGGCATGAGGAGATGAGTAAATATTGATGTTTGTCAGTGGGTTTAGTGTAAAGATCGGTTTCTATGAGACCATCCTTGAGTGAGACCATCACATCAAGGAATGAAATATTTGTGAGGGAATGCGAACAAGTGAATTTAATGGTGGGATGAAGGTTATTGAGATAATCGACAAATACTTTCAGTTTATCTGAACCTTCAGTCCAAATAACGAAAATATCGTCCAGAAATCTGAGCCATGTATGAGGTAAATACAGTGCGTTAGTGAGCGCGTCCTGTTCGAATTTGGCAAGAAAAAGGTTGGCAAATGAAGGAGCCATTTTGGTGCCCATAGCAGTACCGTGTTTTTGTAGGTAGTGTTTGTTGTTAAATGTGAAATTGTTCATGTTGAGGATGATCTGTATGAGGTCGCAAAGGGTTTCCGTGGGGATGTCCTTATCGTTGCGTTTGCGAAGGAAAAAGCGGCAAGCCTCAATACCTTCACTGTGAGGGATGTTGGTATAAAGAGAAGTGACGTCAAGCGTGACAAGTATGGCATTGTCGGGAAGTGTGTTGATTGTGTTCAAGTTGGCAAGTTTGTTAAGGAAATCAGTAGTGTCTTTAACGTAAGACGGAACAGTGTGAACTAATGGTTTTAGGTAGTAGTCAACAAACTGAGAGATACGTTCTGTGGGGTGGTTGTTAGAAGAAACTATGGGTCGTCCAGGATTGTTTACTTTGTGGATTTTGGGGAGTATGTAGAAGCGTCCAGGTCTGGGGTCGTTTTGTACAAGGTACTGTTTTGTTTTTACGTCAATAAGTTTGTTGTTGAACATGCGTTTAACGTATTCAGCAACTCTTTTTTGTATCATGGCAGTCTTGTCCTTTCCTTGTTGTTCGTAGAAGGTTGAGTTATTCAATTGTCGGTTGCATTCGTTTATGTACCAGGATCTGTCCATTATCACAGTCGCCGATCCTTTATCGGCCGACTTGATGATAATGTCGTGTCTTTGTTTAAGTTGACGTAATGCGTCACGTTCTGTCTTAGGGAGATTGTCACATACGCGGTTGGGTTTGGAGGTCAACAAGTCACGTTTTACAGCATTAAGAAAAGCGTTAAGTGCATCGTCTCTGTTAGTCGGGGGTGTCCAAACACTTTTAGGGTGGAAGGGGTTAGGTTCGTCGCTGGATACGTTATCATGAAAAAGTTCTGTAATGCGTAAACGACGGGCGAATTCGTCAAAGTCTGCATTAACTTCAGACCAGTTGATTTGTCGTGGAGTGGGGCAAAAAGTAAGACCTCTTGCTAGAAGTTGCGTTTCGTCGTGCGTGAGTGTGACGTTAGATAAGTTAACAACGGAAGATGGGTCCAGAGGTGTGTTAGTGTTAGGAGTGGGTAGTCGTTTAGTATTTTTTCGTCGCCTACGTTTTTATGGTGTGGTCACGATCTATTTTGATCCAACGTAGAGCAAGTTTTGATCGTACACGGTTTTTGCAGTGGTTTAATCCTTAAAAAGTTATATTTTTCAAAACCGTCGATCTGGATTGATCCGATCACCTTGCATTTTATAATGGGCATTGACATCAACACATGGAGAATGCACATTGGACTTTTTACTAAGTCTAGCTATCGCAGGACTGGCATGACTTCCCGTCCAATCCAAACCTACGAACGGGATATTACAAGATCTCTGGCTACTGTGGTTATCCTCGCTATTCTGACTACATTTTTTGCCATCTCTCTCACTGCCACGAACTCCCAAGTCTGTCCTGATCAGGACCTCAAGATATCTTCACCAACTCAAGCCCTTCATTCAACTACTCCCAGCATTTCTACAGGACCTCAAGATATCTTCACCAACTCAAGCCCTTCATTCAACTACTTCTACAGCTTTCTGTTATCATGTATGGATGTCCACCCAAATCCCGGCCCCAATGGACCTAATCCACGTCAACCCAAACTGACCAAGTTCTTCAACGCCTCCAAAAAGATTCAACTAAAACTCGTCCTACACCAACATCACTTGAAAAACTATCTCTTCTTCCGAAACAACAACATCATTCCGAAAGGTCTTCTACCCAAGTGTCGTCCAACTATTTCCACCACCAGTCGCTATTTTTACAAACAATGGCAACAAAATCAATACATCTGTGGAAGAAACTATCTGAAATTACTAACCCAAGAATGCCGCAGGACAATACAAGCACTTCAAAAGGAACTTGTTATCAAAAAGGAGCTCTTGCGTAAGAACAGTAGTGAAGAATCTTTTAATTATTATAATGATAAGTTAGCCTCTATGGCCCATTCTTTAGAATCAGTACTTTTTAACCGTCGACTCCGTAAAAACCATTTTACACGCCAGTATAACCCCACTAACCCTAACCACTCAACTCACAATCAGTCACAAATACATTCTACTAACCACCCGACGCCATCCTCTCTTCAAAACCACGATAACATACGACCACGTAGGCGACGAAAAAATACTAAACGACTACCCACTCCTAACACTAACACACCTCTTGACCCATCTTCCGTTGTTAACTTATCTAACGTCACACTCACGCCCGACGAAACGCAACTTCTAGCAAGAGGTCTTACTTTTTGCCCCACTCCACGACAAATCAACTGGTCTGAAGTTAATGCAGACTTTGACGAATTCGCCCGTCGTTTACGCATTACAGAACTTTCTCATGATAACGTATCCAGCGACGAACCTAACCCCTTCCACCCTAAAAGTGTTTGGACACCCCCGACTAACAGAGACGATGCACTTAACGCTTTTCTTAATGCTGTAAAACGTGACTTGTTGACCTCCAAACCCAACCGCGTATGTGACAATCTCCCTAAGACAGAACGTGACGCATTACGTCAACTTAAACAAAGACACGACATTATCATCAAGTCGGCCGATAAAGGATCGGCGACTGTGATAATGGACAGATCCTGGTACATAAACGAATGCAACCGAATATTGAATAACTCAACCTTCTACGAACAACAAGGAAAGGACAAGACTGCCATGATACAAAAAAGAGTTGCTGAATACGTTAAACGCATGTTCAACAACAAACTTATTGACGTAAAAACAAAACAGTACCTTGTACAAAACGACCCCAGACCTGGACGCTTCTACATACTCCCCAAAATCCACAAAGTAAACAATCCTGGACGACCCATAGTTTCTTCTAACAACCACCCCACAGAACGTATCTCTCAGTTTGTTGACTACTACCTAAAACCATTAGTTCACACTGTTCCGTCTTACGTTAAAGACACTACTGATTTCCTTAACAAACTTGCCAACTTGAACACAATCAACACACTTCCCGACAATGCCATACTTGTCACGCTTGACGTCACTTCTCTTTATACCAACATCCCTCACAGTGAAGGTATTGAGGCTTGCCGCTTTTTCCTTCGAAAACGCAACGATAAGGACATCCCCACGGAAACCCTTTGCGACCTCATACAGATCATCCTCAACATGAACAATTTCACATTTAACAACAAACACTACCTACAAAAACACGGTACTGCTATGGGCACCAAAATGGCTCCTTCATTTGCCAACCTTTTTCTTGCCAAATTCGAACAGGACGCGCTCACTAACGCACTGTATTTACCTCATACATGGCTCAGATTTCTGGACGATATTTTCGTTATTTGGACTGAAGGTTCAGATAAACTGAAAGTATTTGTCGATTATCTCAATAACCTTCATCCCACCATTAAATTCACTTGTTCGCATTCCCTCACAAATATTTCATTCCTTGATGTGATGGTCTCACTCAAGGATGGTCTCATAGAAACCGATCTTTACACTAAACCCACTGACAAACATCAATATTTACTCATCTCCTCATGCCACCCCACCCACACTAAACGTTCCATTCCATATAGCCTTGCACTTCGCCTTCGACGCATATGCTCCAACAATGACACTTACAAACAACGCTGTAAGGAACTTATGGACTACCTCGTCAACCGAGGTTACGAACTTAATTTCCTTAAAACCCAGATACGACGTGCTTCTGACATTTCCCGAAACGACGCTCTTAAACCCAAACCTAAACAACAGACAGATACTGTTCCGTTCGTTATTACCTATAACCCCGCTTTACCTAACATATCCCGTATAATTCACAAACACTCAAACGTGCTTTATTCATCTGGTCGCTGTAAAAATGTTTTTACTAATCTCCCTTTAGTAGCCTACCGGCGTTGTAAAAACATTAGTGACATACTAGTTAGAGCTAAATTGCCGGAACCTACTTACACCGACCAATCTGGGTCTCCATCCGGCTCGTTTCGGTGCAATAAAACTAGTTGCACCGCCTGTCCTTTTATTGAGGATGGCCGTAATCAATATACTTTTTACAGTACTGGACAAACCTTCAAAATCAAATCACATATTACTTGTGAAACCCCTAATGTAATTTACATGATTCAGTGCACTAAATGTAATCTTCAGTACATCGGAGAGACCAAACGTCGTCTTAAAGACCGCTTTAATGAACATAGGCGACCTATTATAAGCCCCTTTTGTAGTTATACCCCCACTGCGGTTTCACGACACTTCCTGACCAGTGGTCACGCGGAGGATCACATGATCCTTATACCGCTCGAACAACT
Organism: Montipora capricornis; assembly: GCF_036669925.1. Lineage (NCBI taxonomy): Eukaryota > Metazoa > Cnidaria > Anthozoa > Scleractinia > Acroporidae > Montipora > Montipora capricornis. Next base: position 6,882,747 of record NC_090883.1, read on the forward strand.
ACACACTAGTCGTGACTCCATCAGAAAGGCTCGTGAGGCATTCCTCATACACAGAGGAAAAACACTGGAGCCTGCAGGCCTTAACAGAAGAGATGAAATGTAATTTAGTTTAGCTACCTTTTAATTTTCTTTTGTTTTTTTTCATCTTGTTATCATGTATTATTCTCTCTCCTCTTTTTTATGCATTTCCGTTTTTATAACACATCACGTAGCATTTTTATGTCATTTCCGGTAAATATAAAGATCTTGTTACTAGCATTTATCCATTCAATAAACCTGAAGAAGGCTGGTGTTGGCCAGCCGAAATATTGCAAGCAACAACGCCTATGTTCACGTTGTCTTGACCAACCTTTGCAGGATATTTTCTATTTTAAAGTTTTTTATGGTGTGGTCACGATCTATTTTGATCCAACGTAGAGCAAGTTTTGATCGTACACGGTTTTTGCAGTGGTTTAATCCTTAAAAAGTAATAATCATATATGAAGTACCCACCTGTAAAGATGGCGATCAAAACAAACTGGAGACAGAAACCCTACTTTTCACAAGGAATAATAAGCGCAGTGGTGCGTTTTGGGCCGCTTTTATCGCAGAAATGGATGTATTTTTACCTCTTTTATCGCAATTTGGGCGGTAATTTGGGAAATGGATAAAGGCTGATTTTTATCACGTTTTAAAGTTTGAACATCGATCGACGATTAGAGAGGTCGGCACCAAGGATTCACATCAACGAAATGTTCTAAAATGTGGAGGGAAGGTAGGCACCTCTGAGCTTTTTTGAAAGAATTAGAGAGCTCAAGGAACTGTAACAGCCGTTCGTAAAATGTGTTGTTGGCGGCACGTTGGCGAACTTTCGAGAGACCAAAACTACCGTAAATAATGATATGGTACGTACACTTTACATTTAGAGGTCGGCAAATGTCGTGTATGCCACTTTAAATCTGAAATTTCCACTTCTTCAATTTTCTCCATACATTTCTCTATAACGATCGGCGGCCATTCTGGGAGAGCGGAAGGTCTGGGTCGAATCTGGGCGTCCGCCATTTTGTCTGAAATTTCTGGTAATGTTGAGGAAAGATGAAACTTTTGCTTGTAAAACATTGAGCCTATTAGAATAAAAAACTTGTTTTGGCAGCGTCCGACGTTCATAGCAAAATTCCAGAGTCTGTCAGGGCAATTTAGCCAGTTTCGAGGGCATTTTGAAAATCGTCTCGAAAAAAATGAAAAAATCGCATTGATTGGAATAAATGCGATATTTGTACATTGGATATAATGGTTGACTTTCACTGAAAAAATGAGGCCAATCGGTGAAGGTCCGAAATTTGCTTTATCCGTTCTTACGCGGACAGCCTCTTAAATATAGCATTGTTAAACGTATTTTAGTACTTAAACGGTAGATATAGGCATATTTTTATCCCCTAAAAAGTTTTCATCTGTTCGGATTTCCTAGCTGAAAGTTTAGTGATCCGAAAATTATAGGGATCAAAACTTACCTTTTCGAAAATTTTAGCCAGAAAAAAGGCTCCCGGAAATTCTAGGTGACCTTTTTAGGATAAAAATCCGTTAAAAATGGGCAGTTATACCATTTTTCAGATGTTCGAAAATCCTAGGAGGGGCAGGCAAGCAAGAAAGTTTACAACAAATGTTCCGAAAATTCTAGATCTCAAATCGTCTTCCGAACAGATATTTTCAGAAAATTGACGTTGGGTGCCCCTGATTAATCTTTGAGGCCAGGGTTTAGCACCTTGTTTCTCAAGTAATGTCTGACACGACTGCTTCGGATGCCTCAGGCCTTCCACTAGCAACTTAAATGTTAAACTCGAGCAGAGCAGAGTGAACATTCATTAGTCAGTTTGTTAGGCCGTTGGCAAAACCGGGACCGGACCCGACCGGACCTGATGGGATCGGATCGGATCGGATTGACAAAACACGGACCGGATCAATAGTAAAATCGCCGCCAAAAGTAGACGGTCACCAGACACCGAGCTGAAGAAAGGAGAAGTCGAATTCTGTGCCTTTCTCTCATTTATTGAGACTCGTCAAAACGTTTTTTTCCAGAGGTGTTTACATATTCCGAAGCGGAATTATGAAAGATACCATGTGACGAATTGACATCAATAAGCGAATTGACTGCGTGCGCGACGGTCCTCTTCTTAAAGCATGAAAACTGACAACAATTTTTTACCTTACCCCAGTCCCTGACAATTGCACAATAGCCTGATTTAGCAACAGAAAGGGAACGTCAGTTGACGAAAGGAGAGCCCGAAGAATAGTTGGGATTCTACTCTAAGATGACCTAATATGGATATTTTTGCTGCTCGCCATCGTCAACTGACATTCCCGTTCTGTTGCTAAATCAGGCCTTGCTGGTTCCAAAAACTGTTAAGAACTTGAAGAAGAAGATTGAATTCGTACCTAAAAATGACTAAAAAGCCGCCGCGACGAGTGTCTCATCTCAATCCAAGGTTCATACTGTGTGCGTTGACGACGAAAACCAAGCCTTAATCTTATCAAAGTCCACTATTGGCTGAAAAGATTGAGTTAGTTAATTCTATTGGATTTCACACATTTTTAAATTAAGCAATGTAGCGTTTGTATCAACCATGGCTTCCAACGGCGAGCCAAAAGAAAGCCCATGAGGGTTCTCGGAGTATTGAAGCAAAGCTAATGCGTCTTTTATAAAAACTAAAAGTTTAACAGCTTATAAAAAACAAACCAGACAATTAATCGAAATTCCCCGACACAGTTTTTAGATCAAGGTGTGAAGAAAAGGTAGCGATGTTGCTCGCTTTCTCCGGTTGAATTCTGACCGGAAACGAACTCAATTTGTGAAACTATATACTTTTGGAAAATGATGGCTATTTAAGGAAATGTTTTTATTTCTGGCCTCAAATTAACAATAATCGGATTTACAATTCCTAAGCTTTCAGAAAATGTATACTTTATTGGGGTTTTTAAGAAACGTGTGACCGTGAAGCAGCGACAACGAGACGTTCAACCTAGTCCCCGGGGTCTCTCTTCTTCACTTTCTTGGAGTGCTCCAAGTGTTAAGGTTGCGCGAGGTTGTCATTTGGGGTATACTGATAACTTAATGCGCATGCACATGAAACACGATGCAGAGAGATGGAAAAAATGTAACAATGGAAAGTGTTTACACCCCTTGGGATTTGCCGAAGTGTTGCGACTTGGAAAGCTGACGTTTCGAGGGTTAGCCCTTCGTCGCGACGAAGGGCTAACGCTCCAAACGTCAGCTTTCCAAATCTTTCAAGGTGGTTATTCGACCTTTATCAACTCGTTTCATAAAATCAATTTCTGTTTTAAAATATACGTTCGGAGTTGTTTCTCAATGTCTCATCGAGACATTTAGCTTGTTAAAAAACGTATTATTATCGTGAGTTCGAACATGTCGCCGGAATATAATTATTGTGATGAAGAATTCTTTCAAACGGAAAGAAAACTCCTTGAAGATCAAAGAAACCTTTACGAAGCTCAGAGAAAGCTTTAATTTCTAAGCTCAAAGAAAGCTCGTACACAAAAATGAGTCAATTTGTTAGCGAAAAGGAAACATTATATTTTAACTTTGTTTTTCTGTCCGCCCTCACTGATATCGATGAATTCTTTCAGGAGCAAAGAAAGCTCTTCTAACCTTGAAGAAATCTCTCCGGAGCTGAAAGGAAGCTTTTCAAAGCTCAGAGAAAGCTCCTTGGAGAAAGAACGCTCTTTGGAGTTGAAAGGATTTAGTTCTTTGAAGGCCAACCTACCGAGCCTAGATTTTAAAGAACGCTTTTCTGAGTTGAACTATGGATCTGTGAAAGAAACTTCATTTCCCAAACAGGCGCAATGTTTGAGAGTCACATATAGAAAATTCCTCTTTTTTAAGACAAGAAGCGATAAACATGTACCAGATGATTTAGCCTTAAATGACACATTTAGATTTACTGTTAGAACTTCCTGTGTAGCCCGTAGTCGTACACGAACTTCTCGAAGTAGAGAGTCTTCCAGGATACCGAAAGACGAAAAAGAAAGTCTAGTAGGTCATTAAAAATTTTACTCCTGCATCATCGCGTTTATACCGGCTAGTTGTTGATTTTAAAGTTTGGCATTTCTTTGAGTTTGTGCACATGCTTGAAGATTTTTTTCTAAAAATTTCAATTCGACGCTTAAGGAAAGTGAAAGCTACTAATGGTACTAACATCCCACAGTTATGAACAGTGCATTGTCCTTTTGCCACAAAGAAATGACTAGCATTTGAAACAGAAAGGTATTGGGCCGTTGCACAAATAAATGGAAACATGATTAGTTTCACGAATCAGCATGCAAATGTCCTATGGAACATAATTTGAGCCACCTGTAATAACAAAAACACTGGTCTTTTTTTAAACCAACTTGCCCATCAACACACAACTTACTAAGACATACATTCTATCCTTCTATGGATATTGTTATTTCCATTTTAAAAAACACCAGTTTTTATTCTCTCGTTTAAAAAAAATTACTAGTTCTGCCCCATAATCGCATTAAACACGTGCACGTTCAATTCAGTTCGTTCAATTACTGGAAAATAAAACAAAAACTCACAAACGCCAAAAAAGAGGGCAGGACGTGAAAATTTTATTTTGTATTAAGCGAGACTTACCGACTCAAAGAAACGTAGAGCTACTTGACTCTTGATGCTTCTGGATGATAGGAATATAACCTCTCGCAGGGAAAATGCTTTTATTTCAT
>NC_090883.1:6894968-6907468 GCF_036669925.1 Montipora capricornis
GCCAACGAGGTAGGAAGCAAGATTGCTTCGCAAAATCAAAAAAGACGGAATTATTGATGACGTAACATTCCACAAGATTCTACCCAGTGGATCTTCTCCTGGTGTTTTATATGGTCTGCCAAAGGTTCACAAGGCTGGATGCCCTTTCCGCCCTATTGTGTCCTCTGTGAACACCTACAATTACAATCTTGCTTCCTACCTCGTTGGCATACTTCAACCAATTTCCACCAACCAACACACGGTTAAAGATTCATTTAGTTTTGCAGATTGGGCCAAAACATACAAACATAACAACGGAATAATGTGTTCTTTGGATGTCACTTCTCTTTTTACAAACGTGCCGCTTGATGACACAATACAGATTTGTCTGGACAGATTGTACTCTCTCCCGGATCCTCCGCAGTTACCTCGTTCTGTTTTGAAAGATTCTTTGCAGTTTGCCACTAAGAAGAGTCATTTTATATTTGATGGCCAATACTACGATCAGATTGATGGTGTAGCCATGGGTTCACCTTTAGGCCCCGTTTTGGCTAACATTTTCATGTGCCACTTTGAAGAAAAATGGTTGATGAACAGCAGATTCTGTCCTTCACTTTGGTTCAGATATGTAGATGACACCTTCACCATGTTTGACTGCAAAGACAATGCTAATGAGTTTTTAAGTTTTCTAAATAGTCGACACGATAGCATTAAGTTTACTCTTGAATTCGAAGAAGACAATAAGATTCCATTTTTAGACATCCTTCTCAAACGCTGCCCTGACAACACTTTCTCTACATCTGTCTACCGGAAGAAGACATTCACAGGCCTTTACACCAAGTGGGACTCATTCACACCTCGCAAGTACAAAATCAACCTCATCCGCACTCTCACCTATCGATGCTTCCGAATTTGCTCCTCCCCATCTTTATTACAGGCCGCTATTAAAGATCTGAGAAAGCTCCTGTTGCAAAATGGTTACCCTCAAGGCGTTATCACGTTCAACATTAACGATGTATTGAACAAAAATAAAAACAAATCAAATAACCCTGTTCAAGCTACAGTCCCCAAAAAAGATATCTTAATCGTGCTACCCTACTTAGGTCTTCACAGTAACCAAGTCACGAAACGTCTGAAATCCTGCGTATACAATTTCTACTCTTTCGTCAATCTCGAGATCATATTCCAAAACACACGCCGCATCAACTCCTTTTTTCCATACAAAGATCGCTTGAACCGATCTCAGAGGTCCAAGGTCGTCTATAGAGCTGTCTGCTGGAACTGCGATGAATTCTACATTGGCAAAACAAAACGAAGACTCCACGACAGAAAAACAGAACATTTCAAGGCCCTAGCTAAAAGTGACCATTCATCAGCCATTGCTGATCACGTGAAAACCACTGGCCACGACATTAAATGGGATCACTTTGACATTTTAGCGTCCGGAAAAACTGACTTTCACTGCAGAATTAAAGAGACTTTGTTCATTCAAGAGCTAAAGCCTTCCCTTAATGTCAATATTAGTAGTGAGAAGTTATTGCTGTTTTAGCTGTTACTTTTCATTATGTCCAGACACGTACTGCTGCAGATCATTTTTCTCAGTCTAGGTTCCAGACCCCTATTGTTTGCGATATATATATAGTTTTTAAAAAATTCTGAAAATTGTAACGGTCACTTTTGAAAATGTGTGCTGACTAGCATACGAAACGTCAAGTTTTATAAAAATGCGTTGGAATACCATGTTTATCATCGCTGTTTGTGTTATTTTCTTAATCAAGCTACGATGGCCTAAGAACAAGAGTTTATAAAATGGTTCAAATTCCTGGTAAGGATAAAGAGGATTCACTGATTCGTATTCATGGTATAAAATAAAAAAAATTCCTCCTCGCTAATTGAACCTTCTGCAAAAGAAATTACAAGAGAATTTCTCGCCTCTTCAAAAGACAAGTTTATTCCACCGTCCTACGGTCATGTTGGCCGAATCTTAAGTTAAAAATATTCGCGCCTTTCTACCGTACTCGTCCCAAGTCTCCGGTACACGGATCTAACCGTCCCAGCCTACCGTTGTCCACTATCTTAAAGTCCCTATTGTGCTGATCGATCGCGTAGAAATGCTCCATCATGTAATTTTTAGCCTTGGGTTGGTAGGTACGTCATGGATGGGGAATTATTAGGTCCCCATGGGGTTTGCATGTACCACTGAAAATGTTATGGTCACGTGACTTGACTCACGCTCACGCGAGTCTGCTCATATTCATAGAGACATGGACACTAGCTGGGAGAATCAAAATGGCGGACAAAAGATTGTTGATGATCACGGATAGAGAAAGAACCTATAAAGTGTCAACAATGACTAAGAAAAAGAAGTTTCATTGAGAAAGACCTTGGCATACGTTACTGGTTGCGTTATATTGGAATGTTCTGCCTAACTGAAGAAAGAGAAGAACATTTATTGGTTGGGTTTCCGAAAAGGAACAACCATTGTTTGATGCCACTGGAATGGTGAAAAATTTACCAAACGTTTGTGCAAAAATTGACAGTGTAAGCTGCAGGAATCTTGCAGAGAAGGTTACTACGACAACAATAATTATTTGCGCTCAGTTGTGAAATAGTTTGACTCCCTTGTTGTTTATTTTTGTTTAAATTATGCATTTTCTATAGCAGTCTTATTTAAATTATGTCTTTCTTTTGATGAACAAATAAATACGTTTTGTAGCTATCAGAAAAACAAACTTGCAATACACTGTAACTTTAATCATATTTAACAGTTATTTGCCAAAGGCAAAGTGAGTGTACCTCTGAGACGAATAATTGTGTGAGTATAACTGCAGAGCTGAACAACAGAGAAGTGATAATCGACACAGAGAATAATTGATAACCGACACAATTTATTTCTGTTGTAAAGGTCACGAGTGCCTGTGGGAGCCCTGCCATTTTGTTTTGCTTTATATTGACCAGCTAGAGTGGTGAAAGTAAAAGCATATTATTATTTCTATAGGAAACCACTCAACCAATCAGATTGCTGGAAACTCTTTGTTTATTCCCGAAATTCTGATAATTTATTATGGTTGCTGTTATTCTAGCATTTTATAGCTCTAGTGGCATTCAGACATAGACATTTGACACTGTCATATAGCAATTGAAACTGTGAAATAAATCGAGGATATTACATGGCCGCACGGAGATACGAAATTTCTCTTCGAGTGTCGCAAAATATTTTGTTTTTGTGTATGTAAACGAGGCTATCACGTAGCAATAGTCAAGGATTTCTCCGGATGACTAATTGTCCTTGTCGATAATTGATGTAAAGAAGAAAAACACAAGCGAGGAGAGCAATGCTTTGTACACTTGGGTCTTAATCGAGAGGCTAAGTTGTATTGATATTGGCTCCACCTCTGAACAGATTTACCTCGTGGTCGTTAAAGAGGGTTTTATATGTGAGCGAAAGAGAGCTTGCAGTTCTATCCCGCGCTCATTGCTGTGAAATAAATGTCTCCTTGGCTTTCTACGAGAGCCCTGTTACAACTTCAAAAGAAAGGATCGATTTATATATTTCCATCAAATGGTAAGAGTAAATCGTTTCAGTAGTTTCTATACTGCTAACAAAATTTTACCACATTTCAAGTTACCTTATTAGCGCATAACAGTGAAAGTCGTCCATATATTGCTTGATTCAGTTTTTTCGCTCCAATATAATGATATTTTGGACTAGGTGACTGAGATTTCCGTATGAAGCGAATGTCACCAAGACCAACAGATCCCGGTTGAAGTCCTCCTTGGTAAAATGACACACCCGAACAGACAAGATAGCAGTCAGGTTTTCACGTTTGAGGAATCCATCCACGTTTTATTTTCGCCGGCCAACTTTTCTTTAAATTTCAATTTTCCGGTGTAAGCTTCTGGTTTTTTTTCTATTTTTTATATGTGTTCTCAAGTCTAGACATGTGTCTAGTTTCATCCCCATCGAAAGCGTACACCCCAACAGCGGTAATTGTTGATGTGAAAAAGCCTTGCTACGTGTATTGAGCAACATCTGAAAGTTTCGTTGGTAAATTAAACACTTCCCCGTGTGAAAGCAAACAAATACGTTAGCTGAAGCATCGAAGACGGCTGTCGCTGAAGGAAGAAAGTGAAAAAGGTACGCTTGTCGAATATTTCTTTGTCACATGTTCAAGGTGTTTGTCTTGTTTACATTTGCTCTGGCTGATTTTTGCCGCCTAGTTTGATTGACTAGCAAATCTTTCAGTATTAAGTGACTTGAGTTTCTGTCGCACTTATGGCCTACATAGCCTACTACCTATTGAACCACAAGACCGTTTTCCATAGTTCACCTTACATCTGAATTTCTCAAAGCAGAAAGGTCACACAACATTGAGAAAGTGATCGGGGATCGAAGAACTTGGTAAGGTCCAACACGTTTGTTGACTATTGCTACGTCATAACAAGTGATATCCAAGATGGTGCTCTCCAAGTCACGAAAGAGGCAACTTCAAAGTCACGGCTCTTGTCACATTTTAACAGGGAACTGGACAAAACTGCAACTATTTTCGAATTCCTGGGGAAAAGTTTTCTTAATTTAGAGGAACTTTTTCTAGACCGTACTTTCCCTTTAAGTCACCTTAAATCGCCTTAAGTCGCCTTAATTCCCCTTAAGTCGCCTGATTTTTTGGGCAATTTTTTCTTAAGTCGCCTTAAGTTACGGCGACTTAAGGTCCCAGAGTAGGCCTTCCACATTTCGGAGCGCTATTACATTCAGTCATTTTTTCTGTTTCCGAACAGCATGTTCTCAGGGTATAAAGACACATTCGCAACATTCGTGAATGCTGTTCTGGTCGATGTTTATAATTTTCTATGCGTATATCGATGTTTTAGTCGCTACTTTTTGAGAACGAAGCATACAAAATTTTTGAGCAGCACAGCCTCCTTTGTTCATCGAAGTTTTTCTTTCTCTCATCACCTGACACTTCCAATAGTCGGGTCGACTTTTCAAATGACGGGTCGTCACGACCTGATCGGATCGTCACGATCCGTCGAGATATTTGAAGCTGCCCCTGGCAGTTTGACTTCCGACGGTAAAGCTTACTTCCCTTTTAAACTTCACGACCCGACATCCGGTGAGTAGGGCCATCAACAGCAATTGACGACCCGACTCAGTTCATGTATGTTATGTGTGAACCTACCTTGACAGTTTCTGGCTCAAGGTCATCGCCCTCTTTGGCAAGGTTTCGGTTGATAAGGGCATTGGTCAAATGTGATTTTCCCACTCCAGTTTTACCGCATAATAAAATGGTCATGTGTGTACGGCCTGACAGAAAATATTGCTTTAGTTGATCCTCGAACTTTGGCCAACCACCGATCTCCATTCTTGCCTGATATACAAGATTTTTGCAATGGAGGTCAAGAGCTTCTCCATCTGCCATTGTACCTGTCAGCATACGATAAATATTATTAAAAGCTAGATTATTGGAAATTGCAGTTCTAGAGTCTTGATTGGCTTAGCCATCTTGGTACATGAGCTATTATACCATGCTCTTCAAATATTAGTAACTGTAGGCATAATTTGTGGGCGTTTTTAATAAAACAATTATTCCACTCACGCTTGTTAGATCTGAGGCTAGATGATCATAGCCAACCCGGCGCTACGCGTATCGTTGGCTATCTCATATCCAACGTGCTCTCGTGGAATATAATAGGGACTGCAAGATCTACGACGGCGAGTCACCTCTAAATATAACTTTGCAAGATCGTAAGTTTTTCGAGTTTATAATGTGGGCGAAGAATCCTGGAAATAAATTGGTACGAGCCGTTTCAGAGTAAATATAGTAAATGAAAGGTTCACATTTGTATGCTCGCGTTTGGTGATGTCACGTCGTTCTGCAGAGCACCACAAGAATATGTGCTGAAATGCGCGCCGCACGTGCAGTACGATTATCTTTCCCCTTTTAACCAATGATATTATTCTTTTGTGGCGTTCTTGTTGATGACCCCGTCGTAGATCTTGAGCTCTTACTACTCGACAAACATTTCGGTTTGAAATTTCGGAAATTCCGTTTTGAACAAAACACGCCCCAAGTCACCGCGCTCTAGCATGAGTTTTGAGCCAACCAAAGAGCATGCTGTGAGCACGAGAGAGTAGAGTGGGTCTGGAAACAAGAATTTGGTCAAATAGAACGCTCCATTTCTGCCGGACCCAACGGATTGATCACTCGGAACCACCTTCAGAGGTGATCCCAAATTTTCGGGTCGGACCGAATCGAAATGGACCGTTACATTTGACTTCCGACCGAAATTTCTGGAATATTTGGTCAAATGTTGGGCGCCCCTTTAAGTCCCTAATGTTCTTACGATGAACAAATCAACTTATTTTTACCAAAATTAAACAGCTGTTGCTAATTTTCTTGAGATTTTTCGATAATAACCCCACAAAATAAAAGAGTTTTTTACCCGGAGTTCCATGATTATAGGTCCTGATGGGAAACGTTTTACTGAATTCTAATACGAAGACATGCAGTATATCGATTATGAGCTGTTGGGGTTTTCGTTTGCTTTGTATAGAGGGAAATAACAACAAGTAGTATCACCCAACTAGTGGACTAATGCAAATACTGCATTTTAATTGGCTACGCTACTAGAGGACTATTAGTGATAGTCCTCGAGTGGCGACAAGCGTGACGCTTTCTTTCGTTTTATTCCCAAATAAATATTTCTTCAACTTGCATTTGCTAACTTTATTATTGCCTTTTCTGTCCTACTAGTTCGGTGATACTAAAACAATTAGACCCTTCGCCCTCAAGGGCCACGGGTCTAATTGTTAACTAGACATGTCTACTCTTTGTGCGAATGGAAGCTTCCTGGTGACCAGTGTAATACCACGTTCATGAGGTGTCCATTAGCAATCAGTACTCGGGAAAAAGTACCTTAACATAGAGAGATGTTATTAATGTTTCATATCTTGCAGTTATTTCTATAAGAACGAGAGCGACTCTTAGCAGTCACAAGGGAGTTGGCGAAGTAGTGGGAGCACTCGCTTTCCACCGTGCTGTGTGTACCGGGTTCAATACCCGGACTAGGCGCAACATGAGTGGATGGAGTTTGTTAGTTCTCTACTCTACTTTAAGTTATTCTCCGCGAGGGGGTGCTTTGGTTTTCCCCTATCATAAAAAGATTTGATTTCATCCGGGTCCATGAACCGCCTCTTCATACTTTCTCTAGGACTGACTACAAAATTCTGTGCAGTGTCAAGTTACAAGCAATCGTAGAGAGTAAGTTACAAGCAATCGTAGAGGGTCAAACCATTTGACAAATCAGAACAGTTTCATACGGCTTTTAAAGGTGCTGAAGATGACTTCTGGCATCAAGCAATTGTAAACGAAATAAATCATAAGTCAATCCAATGAAAGTGTGACGCACTCAAGTAGACATGGTCGCTTTCTAGTAAGTAATTTCGATCAATTTCTCATAAACGTATATTCCTCATAGATGGACCGGTGCATCAAGTGGTGTGTGGACCTCAGTTGTCAGATAGGGGAAGTACTCGAGCCGGAGTGAATTTTTTCGGGAGACCAGTTCAAAACTGTAATGATCCTCTTTGACTTTCAATTCTTGCATTCGCTAAAATAATTGCAAGGCCGCTTTCAATCCATACTATTACGGAACTGAGCCCTCCTTGTACAAACTGCGATAGGGATATTGTATACGTTGTGGGTCAAATCCGGTCCCATGCTGAATCCGTTTTTACCTAGGATAAACTGTCGATCCTCATTTTACCTAGGTTGAATATGCACTCTACCTAGTTTAAGCTATTAACACCCCAAAAAGGACTATACCTTCCCTCAAGCTCTTTCTTACGCATCTCAAAACATCTTCTTAATGTTTCATATCATGTTATTGGGTTCTGTATTCATACACTTATCCATTCAGTCTCAACATTACAACATAGATAGGAAACAAAGAACGGTAGTTGCGCACTTGCCGGTCTTAACTATTGGTTGGGACATAGAGGAAGCTATTCCTAACCTTCAAAGAAGTCAAAGAACACGTATGGAAATACTGCACGAAGTGAAATATGAAGATTGCGTTGAATGATGCAACACCCACTGGTTATGTATGGCTCGAGATATTTTACAGCGAAATGGTATATCAGAAACTGAATTTGCCGAAGCAAATGAAGGCTTTTAACTTTATTTCTATAAGAACGAGAGCGACTCTTAGCAGTCACAAGGGAGTTGGCGAAGTAGTGGGAGCACTCGCTTTCCACCGTGCTGTGTGTACCGGGTTCAATACCCGGACTAGGCGCAACATGAGTGGATGGAGTTTGTTAGTTCTCTACTCTACTTTAAGTTATTCTCCGCGAGGGGGTGCTTTGGTTTTCCCCTATCATAAAAAGATTTGATTTCATCCGGGTCCATGAACCGCCTCTTCATACTTTCTCTAGGACTGACTACAAAATTCTGTGCAGTGTCAAGTTACAAGCAATCGTAGAGAGTAAGTTACAAGCAATCGTAGAGGGTCAAACCATTTGACAAATCAGAACAGTTTCATACGGCTTTTAAAGGTGCTGAAGATGACTTCTGGCATCAAGCAATTGTAAACGAAATAAATCATAAGTCAATCCAATGAAAGTGTGACGCACTCAAGTAGACATGGTCGCTTTCTAGTAAGTAATTTCGATCAATTTCTCATAAACGTATATTCCTCATAGATGGACCGGTGCATCAAGTGGTGTGTGGACCTCAGTTGTCAGATAGGGGAAGTACTCGAGCCGGAGTGAATTTTTTCGGGAGACCAGTTCAAAACTGTAATGATCCTCTTTGACTTTCAATTCTTGCATTCGCTAAAATAATTGCAAGGCCGCTTTCAATCCATACTATTACGGAACTGAGCCCTCCTTGTACAAACTGCGATAGGGATATTGTATACGTTGTGGGTCAAATCCGGTCCCTTGCTGAATCCGTTTTTACCTAGGATAAACTGTCGATCCTCATTTTACCTAGGTTGAATATGCACTCTACCTAGTTTAAGCTATTAACACCCCAAAAAGGACTATACCTTCCCTCAAGCTCTTTCTTACGCATCTCAAAACATCTTCTTAATGTTTCATATCATGTTATTGGGTTCTGTATTCATACACTTATCCATTCAGTCTCAACATTACAACATAGATAGGAAACAAAGAACGGTAGTTGCGCACTTGCCGGTCCTCGAACTCGGACACTTTGCAACGACGAACATTCCAAACCCAACACAGTTCTTTTCATTGTTTACTGTTGTATAGTAAGTCAAATGATGTTCATGTATATAAACCAAAACTAGAATGTGGCTTGTAGATTCATTGACAGCTCTGCAAATTTTTTTTTTTAACAGATCTAGTTGAATTCTCATAGCCAATCGCAGGTACACAGCAGCAGACGAGGTCTTAACTATTGGTTGGGACATAGAGGAAGCTATTCCTAACCTTCAAAGAAGTCAAAGAACACGTATGGAAATACTGCACGAAGTGAAATATGAAGATTGCGTTGAATGATGCAACACCCACTGGTTATGTATGGCTCGAGATATTTTACAGCGAAATGGTATATCAGAAACTGAATTTGCCGAAGCAAATGAAGGCTTTTAACTTTAAAGGGTGTGACAAAACTTATAGGCCCGTGTAACTGTGGTAAGACATTCCTTCTAAATACTCTGAATGCAAAATACTGGACATTTGCCTGGGTAGGTGCTGAATTATGTGAGGTAATTTTTTTGAATGACTTTTGCTGGTTGGAGGAGATTAACCTTTGGCACGATTAATTGCTATTACTTCTTGTGGGGCAAACTGTACACTTACCTGCTCCCAAGTTGCACTACTCCAAAGACATTGAATTTAAGCACGATGCACCTATCTTTTATACAGGAAAAGACGAAATAGTTTTTGTGCGAGGTGGGACAATAGACTCCATCACGGAGACTGCTATGATGGATTGCCGTTGGCGCATGTCCAAATCGCGCCAATTGATCAACGAGAGATTCAACCTTGCCGCCGCTGTTTCGTTGACCTAATAGTGCCTCCTCAAGAAAACATCATCGCTAATTCGTAAAGTCTTTCGTTAACTATTTTCCAATTTGCTGAAAAAAATGACCACCGGTAGTTGTCGGTAACGATATGTGAAATACTACTAATATTTAAGAGCATGAACGGACGACACGAATTACCATGACGAATTACCATTGTTATCAACTTCTTTAAAGTGCCCCTGTGATAAAAAAAAACACTTCCTTTTTTCCTTCAGATTTTGAAAGTGTGTTTGCTGACTGGCAAAATTTTGAGCTTTGAGTTTTATCCAAAGGCCGTTTACTTTGAGTGTAAGTTTTGGATTTCACGGTCCGCCATTACTCGCGTTCAAAACTGACCGATTGGACCTCAGACGGTTGGATCCAGGGAAAAGTGACGTCAGAGGCTAACTAGCTTAAAATGTCAGCGTGTGAACGCAGCTTATTATATATGCAAAGCGTGAGTTTAAAAGTCTGAAAGCCCAAAACCCCCGTGCTGCATATTAATTCTGCGGCGTACACACGTATTGCATTCTTAAACTAGTGAACCTTTGACGTCATTTTCTCCTCGATCCAGCTCTCTCAAGAACATAATGTTAGTAATAGCGGACCATTAAATAGGAAAATTCCAGTTAAAATAAAGAGGTGTCTTTTTGAAATCAAGGCTTAAAACGTGGGTCACTTAGTGTTTTGTTAACATAGTTTTGAAATCCAAAGAAAAATATGAATTGATTTTTTGTTCACAGGGGCACGTTAAAAGACAGTCTGTCGGTTTCATTTATCATTTCTACGGAAATTCTATTTGAAAACCAGTGTATACTGTCGGAGATGTTTAAAAATAAATTCCCAATCAAATTAGCCCAGAACAATGGAATCTTGGAGGGTAATGCGTGAAAATTAAAGAAGATCTTAGTATTAGACATTTGACACTTTGAAGAACACGAATTACCATTTTCCAACTGAGTAGTCTGCACAATAAAACAGCAAAATTGAACAAAACAGTTACCGCAAGTGAACATATATAGAGAAAGTCATTCATGTTGCGCAAAAAAAGGTTTATTCTCGGATACCCCGTTGAAGTTTTAAATGGCCTTTTTTAAAGGTCATTCTTTGAGGTCCTCCGTTGTTTGTATTAGTTAATTTGTGTAGCGTTCTTGCAAATGCTTAAAGTGCTACTACTACGAAAATTTGTGTGTCCTTTTTGAACTTAAATTGACTTTAAATGTTTATGGTAATAAGGACAGCTAAAAATTAAAGCGCTACATGCTATGTTAGCCTGGAAATAACCGGATGAAAACCACTAACAATCGGTCCGCCATTACTCAGTTCGCAAAACCGTAGCCCACGAGCGAATGGAACGCGGTCTTAAGTGTGATCTTCGGTCGTGACATCATACACTCAAAGGACTGTCGAGCAATTTGGAGAGAAGTAACAGGAAAGGACCCAGAAAGCTAGTGAAAACATTGAAGGAATGTCTTCGCGGATATCTTCCAGTTCCAGTTCGTCGGGGACCGATGAAGGAGATAGTTTACAGGAAGAAATCGGCGAATTTTCGGAGTTTATACCATATGACGAGTCACTGGAGACGATAGCTGCAGAACAAGAGGCAGTTCAATACAACGAAAGTTTAGCACAAGAAGCTGAGGAAGAAGAGCGACTACAGGCAAGATTTACTCAGGCCGTCAGTGTAAATACATGGTACGATTAGCTAAATGTTAATTTTTATAATATACAACGGCTCTACGGTTTTAAACTGGAGTGCAGCGATGTTGTCGCTGTTGGGAAAAGCCTGTTGGGAAAAGCTGTTGGGAAAAGCCTTGAAATCGACTGTTGTTTACCCGGCTGAAAAGTAGCAAAAAGTAGCAAAACCCGTAATTCATAAATTAACTAAAATCCTGCAGTTGCAAACGAGAACAACCTTGGAGAAGCTTCCCATCTAAGCTTATTGTAGTGAGTTAATCACTTCGAAAGATAAAAGGTGTGAAAAAAAAGTACACGTGTTGAGTGTATATTGATCTAGTCAGTACAATAAATTCACTTTCATTTGAAAATACGCGACGCAAGATTCAACAGCATTTTGTCTTACCTTTACCCTTCACCCGATCAACGTGAAATAAGCTAATTTACCGTTAAAAAAACAAGGAAAAATAGTTTGTTGGCAGTAAAGTATTAGGATATTTTTCTTGAAATAGGTTCTAAGCTGACATGTCGGCAATTGTAGGTGACAAAAATGTGAATTCATACTCGCCCTTCGACGACTCCGGCTGGATACGGGACTTGTGGCTTTTTGCTTCCAAATTGTTGGACTGGCTCCTGGTTTCAAACCCCTCAACGTCCAAGGGATATGAACAGTTCGAGTGAAGCAGTTTTTCGTAAAATGCAAGGAGCAGATACCAAACTGGCCCCGGGGACCGAAGATTTTCCTGAGCATATCCACGAACTTCTTCCATCGTAATCGACCGCGATCGCTGAGAGGCGATAAGTCAATGGAA
>NC_090883.1:6914968-6917468 GCF_036669925.1 Montipora capricornis
TAGTTTGTTTGTTTTCTTTTTTGTTTTTTTTTTGTTTTTTTTTTTTGTTTGTTTTTTTCCGTGTCGGTGAAAGTCTTGCCTGTCACTCCCCTGGTAAGTGGTGTCTTTGTGTATAGAGCCTTCTGCGCGTATTTTCTTAGGATCGAGAGGGTAGTGGAACTGCGTAGATTTCTCTGATGGACACAGTAGAATCATTAACTTAGCCTGCAATGGCGTCGAAAGTCATGCAACGCGAATGGCGTTTTAGTGGATCCTTAAACAAAATATACCCTTATGGAGCTCAATAATGGAAAGTCAGTTGGATAAACTAGGCATAAATCTCAAAAGCGACGAGTACTGGACTTCGACAACAATCTATCGCCCGTCGAGACGAAATCAAAGTGAGCAGTATTTACCTGAAGTACATGGTAATTTGACACAATTGAGTTTCTTGTCTTCACGCACGCAATGAAATAGGAAGAGGTTTTCGCCTCTAAGAGCAAATATGTTGTTTGTTTCAATAAAATTTTCGCTGGAAAAGATTCTGTGGTATTTTCTGCCTTTGTGAATTATAATATCATGTTGTGTATTGAATTTTTGAGCTTAAGGTTCCAATGTGATATGGGAGAAGTTTTTTAGTATTGCTCTGTAAGCAGGAAGGGTTCACAGGCCTGTTGGAAGCGTGCTTGAGTTTCAACAAAATGAGCCCCAAAATCAGTGAAAACTTGTGACGCAGATGAATAATAAAGTAGCTGCTATTTCCAAAATGATGGAATTACCTGGTGATAAATAACGTCGTACGCGTCTTGGAGAGTAAATTTTGACTTTGCATAAACAAGAGTTGGGCGATTGTGATCTTTGTTTTGACTTCGCTCATTTCTGTCATTTCATTGTCAAACTTTATAACACTTGACAGAAAAAGAAACTTACAAAAACCCGGTATCTTGCCATCATTTGACACAGATGCTTCACTGTTTGGCGAGTAAACATGCCGCGGTAACTTAATCACGGCGCCCGCTGAATTCCGGCCATGTCACTTTCGATTTTGCAATTTACTTGAACGTAGCAAAAATCTCCCAAAATGTTTGTCGCTGATCGTAACTTTTTATATTCTATATTCACGGTTCAAAATTAATGTTGTTTTCATGTCGTAAATATTTTATTCTCGATCGACCGTCCGGGAAACTTCCTTCTGCTCTTTCTGAAAACTGTGTATCAATATTTATTTGCTTTTTCATCAATATTTGTTTTGCATAAAGCAAGCTAACAGAATCTGTACCTTGCTGAGTTCGCATTTGTTAGCGTTAATAGTATTTTCGGTCAGATGTTTCTGTTTTCTCTGAGGGGTTTATTGTTTCGGTCTCCCATCCCAACACTAACCCCGCGAAACAGGGCTTGACTTCAGTGAAGTTAAGTATTACAAAGTTTTCGGATGCTCATAGGGCACACTTGTGGTGAAAAAAAGTTGTGAGGGAACTTGAAAATTATCAACATGTCAGCCCAGAAGCCAATGTTTCTCGCTTCTCTTTTATTTGTTATTCTTCAGAGACTGGAATGCTGTATTTCAATACCACACAATTCAGTGCCTTCTGATTTTCTGTAGCACGTACCACAGGCAAGCCAGTGTATGCTTCACAGAAGCATCTAGTCTTTTAAGCATTGACCCCTCTTAAATATATGACCGACAAAGAGATCGTTGTTTGAGATACATACCTCTGTTCTCTCAGTATCAAACGCCTTGGTATTGAAAGGAAATCAGTGACTTTTCTTCAATCAGCTCAATACAGTTTTGTCACTAAAATGGTGCTCAGGATCAACCTTCAACTTAAATAGTCAGACTTCTCTTTGTGCTGTCGTGGTGGACGACTATTGGTCCGCGCAGAGGGAAAGTCCCTTTACTTCCTTCTGCAGCTTCTTTAAGGAATGCGGTAGGGCAAGGACTGGGGATAGGAGATCGAGTTTCGCGATTGTCTCGTACTACATCTTGAAATTAAAAGGCGAGAATACCTGCGAGGATTATAGCTTCACTTGATTTCACTTGAAATTAAAAGGGTTAGATTTGTTCGCAAATTTTCGTCTTACACGATCCACACGAATGTTCTCACACAATCCATGAAGGACAGCTGTCAGCTTGTTTCATTTCCATTTTCGAGTCTGCTACCATAATGAACCGCAATGTAAAAATAAACAGAGTAATGATGTCATCATCACCCCCTCCCATCCCCTAAGAGGGGAGAAAAGTGTGTGAAAAAGAGATAAATACACGTTTTTGAAAAAAGCAGCGTTTAATCCTCAAAGTTTAATTATAACTCCCCTTCTTAATTCTAATTTCCTGCTTTGTTTTCCCGGAAAGTATAGAGGTCTTTGTTTGCTTGTCTTTGTTTGCCTTGTCATTTTCGAGTCTGCTACCATAATAAACCGCAATGTAAAAATAAACAGAGTAATGATGTCGTCATCACCCCCTCCCATCCCCTAAGAGGGGAGAAAAGTGTGTGAAAAAGAGATAAATACACGTTTTTGA
>NC_090883.1:6934968-6992468 GCF_036669925.1 Montipora capricornis
GAAAAAAAAATCGTACCAGCTGAAAATCCCCACCCTCCCCCCCCCCCCCCATCACTTTTCTAATGGCCCGTCCCTTAGAGATGATAAGTATAAAAATCTGGGAGACACCACTGTTCTGGCACGCGAAATTTTCTCTTCCGGTTGCCGTCCGCGTCACGGGTTTTTTCTCAGGCGCGGTTACAATTCCACATTACTCAATATGGCAGCCATGGCTTACTAAAAAGAGCCGAAGTACCTTTGTCAACCAGGAGAAAAATAAAATTTGAAGACTATTTATCGCTCTATCGGAAAGCCTCGCGAATTACAAATCTGGAAACACTTCATGGCAATCTTTTAAAAAAAGTTTCAAAATTTTTACAATTAAAAAAAAAAATTTAAAAATTTAAAAATTTTTAAAAAATGGCAGCAAAAAGGAAGACTTCATTCTCCTTCCACGTGTTCCTTCAAGGTATCTTTCCTGCTTTCCTTTTCGCAACTTATGACGCCATGTTTTCCTTTCCAGAACTCATTGCGCTCTTTCTAGTTCTAGGCTTTTCAGGGCAAAATAAGATGGCTTTCTCCGTCCTGATGTGAATTCAAGACGAATCATCCGTATTTGACGTAAGTTCCGTCCTGAAAATCCGTCTATATAGACGGATCATCCGTCCAAAATGAACACCGTTCCGTTTTCACACTAAGGCGGATTATCCGTCTCTAGTATGAAAAGGGACAATGTTGGGAACTTTTCTGAATGTTTCGAGAAATAAGAAACGTCGCGTTGCAAATAGCAGTTTGATGAGATTATCTTACTTCTTTCAGCGCCACTCGCCACTGGAAAAGTTGGAAATTTACAGGCGTATGTAAATCTAAATTTACAACCTGTAAATTACAATTTACATGTTTTTTAAAAGATATTTTACATGTTGTTGTTTCGTAAATAAGATTTACATGATATTGACATCTTTTGTTGATTCTGTAAATTCATTGGAAATTGGAACTTACAGGAACCTTTCGTAAATAATATTTTTGTTAATATTTGAAAGAAGACTGATTTCGGGGGAATCAGGGACGCGGTGAAAATGAGTTAAAAAATTTGCATACGTGCGTTGAAATGTGATACGCGGGGAGACAGGAATTTTATTTCTCTGAAAAATGTTTTTGTCATTGTAGTGTAAAATGAAGTTTATTTGGGAAGGCAACAATATTTCTTTAACTTGCTGGTTAATCCAATTTATTGCTACGACTTACTAGTGCTAAGATTGTTTACATGAAACTCACGCTTTTTATGACTTTTGAGTGTCATGAAATTACATCATTTGCGTGACAATATATCCCTTTACTCTAACACAAAAACATTCAGATAGTAACAAACTTTATATTTATTAACCATTTCTTCTGCTTTTGTGCTTGTCAGCATTGTGATTTGCGATGCTTCGCAAGTCTGTTTTTGTATCTCATTGATGTTCGGATTTTCAATTACATGGCCGCTCAACCTCGCGATTGTGTAAATAGTTCACCCTGTAGTCAAAATAGATACGTTTCTCAGAAACCCGACAAAGAAGGCTTCCTGACTCGACAGGTGAAATGAGAATATTCAGTTAAATATTACAACAAATTTAAAAAAACAAAGACGGAAGTTTCTTGGCTAAAAAGGACGTTGTTTTACTCTAAAAACAACGAACGATTAACATTCCTTCCCGTAGTTCATTCAGTTCACGAACACCTTTCTGGTTGCCTAGCCCGTGATCAATTTCTTCCTTTTGACAAAACATCATGACCTTTCCATTCGTTCATAAAAGTCAAAGACTGCAGAATTTTTCGTGTTTTTACGATCGATTGTCATTAATCTTTTGATGAGAATTTGATTCAGAGTTTTATATAAAACTGTGTTTTTTTCCTTGTCTTTTTCTGTTAACTCCTGGCTTTTACGGTACCTTTTCGTGCAAACGTAAAGCGAAACAATGTTTTGACCTGGCATCAGATTAGACTAACAAGAAGAGGAATTATGAAGCGGAAACAACAGGCAACCCAGTGTACGCCTTATGGAGCGTCTAGTTTTTGTAGTCACACGTTTTCTCGTTTGTCGTGATTGACTGGTTCCTTTTTTCGGCCAAATATATCCTTCGTAAGGTTTGGTCAGTACGTAATGTCTATCGTTGGCGAGTTTGAGTCGGTCATACGAAGTTTTAGTGGGGAATACACTTCAACACGTGGGCTATATATTTCGTCGATTTATTTCACGTCTTGAAAGATATCTATTGAAGATATCAGATTATCGATTTTGCGCTTGGACTCCAGAAGAGTTTGGTTCGCATAGGATTCTCAGTATCCTAATATTAATTTTCATACTGGCCATATCACTTAGTCACCAGTCACGTTTGATGAAAACTTGGTTAGCTTTGATGGACAGTACGACCTAAGAAATTGTAAAAAAGTTACTTGCTGTTCTCAGCCTAATTCCGCCCCAATTGGCACTAGTTGATTTCAATCCCCTGATCAGTCAAAACATTAGAAGTCATAACTCAATTTAAGGGACAAACTGTATGTAAGAAAGGAAGACTTTGTAGTCAATAACTAAGACCAGTCATTAACAAATACCAGATGAAATATGAGGGTCCCTCCAGAAAGTTCTACCAAAATCTGCCCACAGTGAGCTCAACCTCGTCACTAGGGTCTCTCTTCTTCCCTTCCTTGGAGCGGGAGAGAGAGAGAGACCCTGGTCTGGTCTGGTCACGTGTGTCCCAAAATCTGGGATGTGTCATTGATTGTATCTAAGGGAGGGGCTTATTTGTCTTAAAATATTCATCACTTAGTGGGGGGAGGAGCGGCATGAATTTTGACCAAAGTTACATGTAATACGCGACAGATTACGCGCTTTGTGAAGTATGGAATATGGCCAGTGGTGGTAAAAACAAGCCTAAAAAAAAGTATAA
Organism: Montipora capricornis; assembly: GCF_036669925.1. Classification (NCBI taxonomy): domain Eukaryota; kingdom Metazoa; phylum Cnidaria; class Anthozoa; order Scleractinia; family Acroporidae; genus Montipora; species Montipora capricornis. The sequence goes on from NC_090883.1 coordinate 6,937,881, forward strand.
ATCAATACCTACTGGAACTTTATCTTGCTGCAGACTTTGTAAATCGACTGGCGAAATTTATTTTAAAAATCTCTTCGCAAAGGCAAGCAGATTACTGCTTATTACAGCGGAGGATATTTTTGGAAAATCCTTAGAAAAGGGCGAGTTGCCCCAACTACTGTACATGTGTAGACCCTGTAAGAGGCGACCTAACAACTTCAGGTCGTTCAAAGCCATTATCATAGAGTCTCAAAGCTCGTTTGAAAGAGTGAAAAGGTGCGTTGAAGTGTCGCCATCTGTCCCTCACCCTTCGAGCAAAAGCGTGAAGGATTCCGAAAAGAGCAGTAGACGTGGTCTCTCTTTTGATAGCAGCTCCACTGGAAAGGAGGTGAGGAATTCTGGCTTTCAAAACTTCTTGTGCTGTTTTAACCATTTTTGCTCAAGTGCATTTTTGCTTAAGTTACTGCTTTGCAAAACTGACCTGTTCCCAAAGATCGAGCTGATAAAATTTAAATGTATTTCAGAACGAGTTGCCAGAACCCTTACTCGCGTATGCGGTCAATACTCAAGGATTTCCTTCGGAAAATCAGGTAAGTTTTACTATATAAATAGGCTTATGTATAACATTATTTTATTTCATCGCTAACAATTTTATTCCACCGATCTCGGCAATATGTGAAAAGTTGCGAAGATGTTTTCTTGAAGATGTGACTAATCGTTTCTTTGAACATCTTTCCGCTTCCCTTGTCGGCTTTCTCCGCGGTCCGCGACTTATACTACCTATGACCCCAAAGAAACTTAAATCTCGCAAAGCAGACAAAGAAAACCTTCGATAAATGGAAAAGGTCTTTGCTTTAACTAATTTTTTTCAAAATCTTCGTAACACATGTTTACGAACGGGTTACGTACTTTTGTTTGTCTAGAATACCTATACAGTCTTATAATGAAATGGAGCTTGTGTTAATTCACTGTTAATTGTCAACTGAAAATAAAAGCGTAATAATCCAATACGACTGAAGCTGAGATATATAAAGAGAAATAAAGAATAAAATAAGTTTTCATGTTTGTATAGAAATTATCGGCATTCACATGTATTTTTTGTGGGCTGCTTACATGATTCGCGGCTAAGGACCAAATTCGCGGACGAATTAAGGGCTTGCGATTACGTTCACCTTTTTTCGAATTACAAGAGAAATATTTCAGTTTGGAAATTGCCAAGAATATTTCGCTGGTGGTTATTTTGATAGACTGACGAGTAATGTTGTGCGTTTAAACCCTTTTGTAGAGGCTGTTCTCACAAGTGGATAGAGAATTATTGCATTTGGCCAGATAGGAAAGCAACTCAGTATTGAGAAAAAGAGGATATGCATGATGGCTTAAACAAGATGAGTTTTGCAAGAATTGTTTATGAGATGGAGAGTCTCTGCCCCACCGTTTTCTCCGTCTTATCCCAGATGATAGAGCTGAACCATGACCCAGACAAGACAAGAAGAAACCTGTTTTTTGGCAAAACAGACAAGAAGAAACCTGTTTTGTTGGCAAAACAGCGAAGCAATCTTTTCCACAAAAAAATGGCCTCAAGACATTTCACTTGTTTTGGCCTAAGATTAATATCACAGTAGCTGCTGTTGCAAATAGCGAAATGGAGACTGCTATAAAACATCGCGAGAAAACAAGGCGATTGCGTGTTCCTCGCGTCCTTGTCTCAATTTGATGTTAACAAAAAATGGTCAATTAAGTTCGTTTTTGAAGGGCCCCTCCCAGTTGATTTTCATTGTCGCTCTGACACGTGACCAGACCACACCAGGGTCTCTCTCTCTCTCCCGCTCCAAGAAAGGGAAGAAGAGAGACCCTGGGGACGAGGTTGCAGTGAGCTAAGATGGTTCTTTTAAAGACACTGCAATCACCGTCCAAAGCCATGTACACCATCATTTTTACCCAGGGTATGGTAACATCTTTATCTGATTGTGAACAAACATAGTTATTGTTTGCAACACTATTTGTGTACATTATAGAATGCACAAAAACTATTGGTGGACATCCTTTTTAAGTTATGTCATGTCAACCGAATACCAGCTTAAGATTGCGATTGCTGCAAGTGCAATGACCTTTATTCAAGTATTTTGCACAATCTGCACTTTATGGGACCACCATATTTCATATAAATTTTTGTTCTTTTCTCAGTGATAAATAATGCTTGGTACTTGTTAATTTGTAAAGTTGTATGGCACTTGTAGTCTTATTCTCTTAGCTATTGAAACTTTAAAACTTGTAATTTTAAATTTATGACTTCAATTTATTTATGATTCCTTCGGGTGACTTTCTTCATTAAACGGGACAGTGAGACCCTTACAGAAGATGAGATTCCAGCCTTCCTGGCAGCCCTGCAGCGGCTTGGTATAACTCTGGAATGTTACAATGGGGCCTACAACAATGTCACTCATCCCAGTGCTGCTGAAACCACTGCCCAGTTTAACCAAATGTGTGTTGAACAGGTGCAATCTCCAAAACGAGCAAAACTTGATTATACGATAGGAGAAAGAGTATTCATTTGCTCGTCAATATCATTTGGAGAAAATGAAATGTAAAGCTGGGTATCATCAGCATAAATATGGACATTAGAAAGATAGCAACTTGTAATTTCAAAGAGTTTACCAAAGTATAAGACAAAAGCAATGGGCCCACACAAGAACCTTGAGGCACACCCCATTCCTGATCAAAAGTATCAGACAATACATCATTCACAAGTACTTTAAATAATCTCCCAGTTAAATAAGACTTAAACCAAGAAAGAACTAGTCCATCAAACCCAAACTTATGTTGCAATCTAGATAACAAAATACTATGATTAATAGTATCAAAAGCCGAGCTTAAGTCCAAAAGCGCTAATAGAGTAACATGACCCCTATCCATATTCAACAAAAGATCGTTCTGCACCTTAATAAGAAGGGCAGTCTCAGTACTATGATATGCCCTATAAGCAGATTGATGAAAAGATGGGATATAGATTATTGGACAGCAAGTACTCATGCAGTTGATTAAATGCAGATCTTTCCACTAATTTGGAAACAACTTGAAGGTTACTGATTGGACGATAGTTCTTAAGTATAGGGTCAAGGCCACGCCTCTTCAACAAAGGAAGTGCTAGAGCCATCTTCCACTCACCAGGGAAGTGACCAGACGTAAGAGACAAATTAATCATCTTAGTAATAGAGGGAAGAAAAACATCAATACAACCACTAACTAAACAAGCAGGTACTGGGTCTAAAGCACAAGATTTTAAATTTGATTTCGAGGCATTTGTTTCACAGCAATGAGCGCGGGGTAGCACTGCAAGATCTCTTTCGCTTTTTAAAACTCCTGCATATAACTCACATATAAAACCCTGTTTAACGACCACGAGGTAAATCTGTTCAGAGGTGGAGCCAATATCAATACAGCTTAGCCTCTGGATTTAGGTTCAAGTCTACAAAGCATTGCTCTCCTCGCCTGTGTTTTTCTTCTTTACATCAAGTACATTTAGTCATCCGGAGAAATCCTTGACTATTGCTACCTCGTAGCCTCGTTTACATACACGAAAACAAAGATGGCAGATTATTTTTGGCTATTTAAACACATTTAGTCCAAATGAGTGGCCAAGCATGACAATACTGGTAAAGAACTTTCGATTCAGAAAAACTTTTTCTAGACCGTACTTTCCCTTTAAAGGGAAAGTACGGTCTAGAAAAAGTCTCTCTAAATTACTAAAACTTTTCCCCAGGAATTCGAAAATCATTGCCGTTTTGTCCAGTTGCCTGTTAAAATGTGACAAGAGCACTTTGAAGTTGCCTCTTCCGTGACTTGGAGAGAGCCATCTTGGATATGACGTGTTATGAAGTAGCAATAGTCAACAAACGTGTAAGACCTTACCAAGTTCTTCGATCCCCGATCACTTTCTCATTCTTGTGTGAGGCAGGCCTAATTTGCAGGTCACAGGTCGCAGGTCGCGAGTTGCAGGTCATTGTTTCACCAATACAAAAAGTATCCTAAACATTCATAAAAGCTAAGCTTAGGCCTAAAAACTTTAGTTAGGCCTAATTAGGCCTAAGGTTAGCTTTTAAGAATGTTTAGGATACTTTCTGTATTGGTAAAACAATGACCTGCAACCCGCGACCTGCGACCTGCAAAGTAGACCCGCCGTCTTGTGTGACCTTTCTGCTTCGAGAAATTCAAATGTAAGATGAACTATGGTAAACGGTCCTGTGGTTCAATAGGTAGTAGGCCATATAGGCCATAAGTTTGACAGAAGCTCAAGTCACTTAATACTTATAGATTTTCTAGTCAATCAAACTAGGCGGCAAAAATCAGCCAGAGCAAATGTAAACAAGACAAATACCTTGAACATACGACAAAGAAATATTCGACAAGCGTACCTTTTTCACTTTCTTCCTACAGCGACAGCTGTCTTCGATGCTTCAGCAAACGTATTTGTTTGCTTTCACACGGGGAATCGTTTAATTTAGAATAAGCCGACGAAACATTCAGATGTTGCTCAATACACGTAGCAAGGTTTTTCACATCAACAATTACTGCTATTGGGGTGTACGCTTTCGATGGGGATGAAACTAGACACATGTCTAGACTTGAGAACACATATTAAAAAAAAACCGAAGCATACACCGGAAAATTAAAATTTAAAGAAAAGTTGGCCGGCGAAAATAAAACGTGAATGGATTCCTCAAACGTAAAAACCTGACTGCTATATTGTCTGTTCGGGTCTGTCATTTTAGCAAGGAGGACTTCAAGCGGGACCTTCAGGTGTATGGATGTTGCAATTGGTCTTGGTGACATTCGTTTCATACGGAAATCTAAGTCAACTAGTCCAAAATATCATTATATTGGAGGGAGAAAACTGAATAAAGCCATATGTAGACGACTTTCACTGTTGTACGCTACTAAGCGTAACTTGAAATGTGGTTAAATTTTGTTAGCAGTATAGAAACTACTGAAACGATTTACTCTTACCATTTGATGGAAATATATAAATCGATCGTTTGTTTTGAAGTTGTAACAGGGATCTCGTAGAAAGCCACGGTAGACAGATTAAACTTGATTTCCAGGCATTTATTTCACAGCAATGAGCGCGGAATAGCACTGCAAGCTCTTTTTCGCTTTGTAAGTAATTAAGTTCGACGTTGGCACGGCAGTAGCGCGACGTTTGAAACCATCGAGTTCGGCAACTTGAATTTAGTTCGTCACGACAATTAAATTCGACAGGGACTGTCGTGCTACACGGCACTGGCTCGGCATGGTTTCAAACGTTGCGCTACTGCCGTGCCGAACTCAAGTCATAAATTATTTTAATACAGTTTTGATTATTTTGCAATTTCTACGCATTCCTCCCAGTTGTATACTAAGAAAAAATATTGCGTTGCGCAGAAGTTTGGGTGACTCGATTGCGACTCCAGTTATAATCGAGAGTGCTGATATCGAAGAAGTCGAAGAAATCAATGATTCAGAAATTGCCTTTTTCTGCATTAAATTATTATTCGACATCATCTGGTAGATGTTCTACGGATACGCATTCAAGTGAATTAGAGGAGGAAAACCAAAAAGTTGTCTTTTGAATCTGCTCTCGCTGCACGTGATCAAAACGATGTTCCACCAGCCTATGTTTCTTTGCAGACGCTGGCACGATCGTGCCACAGCAACGTGCTGAGTTTCGTGGAATGAAACCAGAAGAGGAATAATATAAATGAACACACTTTGAGAAGTGATCTTCTCCTTGCAATAAAACAATGTAATATGGACTGTTGTACCAGTTGTCGTTGCCTTCTGGCGTTTAAAATCGCCTTCCTAAAGCAAACTTCCTCCGGCCTTCCCATTTTAGCTGCTGTTGTATATGTGCAACCGCTGGATGAAAGGATTGTTTTATCGGTTCTGGCTTTGATTTTGAATTTGGCGCGACTGAATTAAGGACGTTCTCGCCCAAAACGTTCCCACGTACAGATTTTTTTTTTAACTTGCCACGCAGAAAGAGAATGATCTACTTTTGACCAAAAGGCAAAAAAAATGGGGGGTCACCGTGCTTGTTTTCGAGATCATCAGGTGCACTTTCCTAAGATTGCGATATTTTAAGACGATCTCAGCTTACAACTGTCAGCAATAAAAAAAAAAGCTACATTAGTGAAATTTAGATCAGGTAAACGTACCCAATTCAACATAACTAATATAACTAAACAAACTTTTGCAGTTGATGTCTTTTTCCGAGGTGAAATAGACCTTGAAAAACGATACATATTAGTCTAAGAAGGAAAACTTCGGTCGCACGAGAGAATAAAAGGCGAAATATTTGTAACTTCTCACGAACAGATTTTTTTTGTCTTTTGTTAAAATGGACAAAACCAGGAAAGGAAGTGATCTAAGGAAAGAAAAATGGGGGTCACCGAGCATTCAAGAGAGTAAAATCGTTGCGAAGTTCTCAAGGCGATCGTCTATTCGCATTGTCACGCCATTGCGTGACATTTCCGAGAAGACCTGGGTCCACATCTATCCCATGACGCCACATGCTTTCACGTTTCATTTTTGTGGAAAATGTTTTCGCCTTTAGCATCGTGTTTACCTTCGTGGTCTGCGATGCATGGCGTGTGCGTGACAGGCGCGACAAAATGCGCAGCAGCGATGGGCACGAACGTCGTTAATGAAACAACCCCGTTACACTGAAGAAAACTTAAAACATGTATGGTTTATTTTCCTTATTATCTCACCTGCCTTAGTACAAAATGCCTCTTTTAATTAAAGGAAAAAAGGCGCTCGGAGGATGTGTTGCTTAAGTGACAGAGCGCGACTGAGGCTGTCGATCAAAAATTGAGGAAGAACTTACAGTGAATATGAAAAATTCACATTGTTTATCGAAGGTAAGTTCTTTCGAGATGTCCCCGTAGCATTGAATGTGGAAACAAGTAAGTTTTAAAGATTCTGCCGAAAGGCAGATAAATACTGCCCTTCAAGGTCGACAACTGATGATATATATACAGTATATAGTTGGCTTGGGTTAGAAAGTCGGGCCGTGTTTTCGCAGTTTGAACATACCGTGAGCTTCAGAATAATGTAATTTCATGACACCCAAAATGCCCAAAAAGTAGAACGAAACATTCCAATAACCACTCAAAACGCTTGAAGAACATAAAAGAAATACAGCAAAAGGAAAGAGAAGCATGGATGGACATATATGGACAAGATTTGAAACGGATTGCATTTGGGTAATCTCGAAAAAAATGGCCCGACGTTTTTCAAGTTTATGGCGGGTGGGTTTTACTCAGAATCACTATCCAGTGGATAAACACTAGAAAAAACCCGAAGGGGATTATCCAGTGGATAGTGATTTATCCACTGTGGATAAGTTGTAGTTCTCGTGAACTTTGGATAATTCTGGTTTTGCAGGGGCGTTTACCATTTGCACGGAAAATCCGGTTGGAATGGAACGCTGGTAATGGTACAGGATTTTCGAGAAAACACTGACAAATCAAAATGGCGGCTTCATCTGCAGTGTCGAAAGGTGGAAAAAGAGGTCGAAGTGAACCGGGTTGAGTGGGAGTTTACAATGATAGAGGATTTTTCTGGTCAATTCGGTTGGAACGGGAAAAGAGGAATACGTCTGAGGATTCCATATTTTTCGGAAGCTTTCCGTTGAAATGAGCTCTACCATTTGAATTCCAACTGGAATTTTTGGTTTTTGTTGAAAAGTGGTAAACGCCCCCCGGGTTTCTGTATACCGGTTTCCGGATTCTGGATTCGGGCTCTTAGTGCTGCCGGTCACAGGGCAATAAGGTATCAGGGACGGCACGTGTGATCGAGTAAATTAGTTCTCACTTAGAAAGCGTCGGTAGTCAACATTAACTCACTACAGAAGATATTAAGGTAAGAATAACTTTGTTGTGATGTAGTTAAGCACAACTTTTCAAGTAGTGTGATACCTTTAATTTTGTGACTCAGTTCAAGAACTTGAAAACGAAATTCTTTTACAAACAACAATTAATTAACCGCAGAGATATCTCTGATTAAGCAAATTATTTTCAAACTTAACTTGCAAATAAGCGCTCATCCTTGAGTGGTGACTTTTTCTTTAATGCTAGAGGCCACTCTAAATATTGTTTAATTAAAATCAAAAAAAAAAAGTCTGCGATCGTTACCACGTCTACATGCAATACTACAAAAAATTCTAACACCCACGAATGGTTTAAAAATGCACTGGCGAAAAATCTTTTTGAATCCGACTGATCACCATTGTAACTGCTTCGTATAATCACAGCTAACCCAGGCTCACTGTGTAGAGAACATATAAGGCGAAGTTTAGATCTGAAAATTTGCTAGAAAATGGAAATAAAAATCGATAAAACTTACCATGTGGTGAGCTGTTGTTGTCTTTAACGAAGTTTCGGGGAAAATGGTCCCCGTTCACCTTCCTTCATAATATAGTGACAAGGTAGGAGACGGAAGCTAGCTTATGGACTCCGATCGACCCAAAACAAGCACGATTTTTTTCGCGAAAATCGAATCCAGTCGCTAAATAAACATGCCAGGCTCGTGGAACATGAATTTCTCTAAACCATGAATCCACTAAAGCATCTCCAGGTAGCAACGCGAAGCCACCAGACTCCGTAAAACTTGTAAGTTAACCTGCTAAAATGGCGGCCAGAAAGCGTTGTACTCGCGAAGTGTCCCATTCAAAATGAAACTGAACTCTAGACGCCTGGTGACGAGTTTAATAAGTTCTGGAGGGAGGGGAGTCCCACATTGCTAAAAACAAAACTCACTGAGCAATCTGGGACTCCCCTCTCTCCAGGGAAACTTATTATACTCGTCACCAGGCTTTTTGAATTGGACACTTCGCGAGTACAACGCTTTCTGGCCGCCATTTTAGCAGGTTAACTTACAAGTTTTATGGAGTCTGGTGGCTTCGCGTTGCTACCTGGAGATGCTTCAGTAGATTCACGGTTTAGAGAAATTCATGTTCCACGAGTCTGGCGTGTTTATTTAGCGACTGGATTCGATTTTTGCGAAAAAAATCGTACTTGTTTTGGGTCGATCGGAGTCCATAAGCTGGCTTCCGTCTCCTACCTTGTCACTATATTATGAAGGAAGGTGAACGGGGACCATTTTTCCCGAAACTTCGTGTACGTATATTAAAGACAACAACAGCTCACCACACGGTAAGTTTTATCGATTTTTATTTCCATTTTCTAGCAAATTTTCAGACCTAAACTTCGCCTCATATGTTCTCTATATTTATCTACACACAGTGAGCCTGGGTTACCTGTGGTATAATTAGGAATCACTAAAAACGTGTTACTTTTGATGTGGTGTTTGAATATTATGATTTCGGCAAAGATCTGACAGTCATGTTTGGGTTGCAAGTGGCATTTACATTTGGCGCTCTCAAAACTCCGCGTTTAGTTTACCCGAAAATTTTATTTCACAGAATCACAGAAGAGACATTATTTATTGCAACGGTTATAGTCTTAATTGGCAAAGCAATGTACCAGGTTCGACTTTTTGCACGTGAATGTAGCCAAATTGGACCGTGAAAAAATACATCGCAAAGTAGTTAATTTCATAAATTTGTCACAAATTCTAGTTTTTGCCAAATTTAAATTAGATAACAGTAAATAACGTGGGAAGACCTCTACTAAGTTAAAATAAAATTGTGTATGTTAACGCATTTTCTTTTCCAGGCGATGAGACGAAAAGATCAGTACTTTTCGGGTAGTTTACCTGCTCAAAGAGCGCTCAGGGTACAAAAGTCGCTTCAAGGGAAAAAGATTTATTGTAGCGAACTAAAAATTATATTTTTGTAATACGTTACAGAAGACCTTTATTGTGACAAAGTTTAAGAAATTTCGATTTTTCTATGTTGCATGACTGTAGGCGATATTTACAGTCAAGCGCTCTTAAGTAGTCAATGTGTTTTTTTTATTGTCATGGTCAACAATGATAACGTAAGAATTTTTAAGACTGACTCGATGAAGTCTGAAATTTTATTACTAGTATTGCTATTTTTTTTTTATTGTTGACCTTCTCTCCTCCTCTCAAAAGCAAACTGAAAAAGAAGGGAGAAACTAATAGCAACACGTAACATTGCCTCCCGAGCAAATGAATCTGGTCAAACTTGAGTTACGCTTATAACGGATTCAATAACTATTAAATTGAAAAACACTTCTTCACTAAGGAAACAAACCGGCTCGAATCAATCCGCGAAATTTCATCCCATTGCGAATATTAGTATTGCTTCAGTTTTTTCTCCAACCTTGGAACCGTGCAACGCTAGGAAAGCTTTCTGACACCATTTCCCTTTAAGAATATAACACAAATTTGCCAGGTACATATTTTTAACATGAACACTGAATAGAGTTGAATTGAAAACGAGGGCCAGCTTTACTTATCTCTCGTTCCATATTCTTCACATTTGTTAAGTACGACAGTAACTAAAGAAGTCAAACCTACCATTCTAAATCTAGATAGAAGTGGAATCAATTTATTAACTCTTTGTCAGATCCTGAAGTGTCCAATCCACACAGCGAAAGGTCTTAAGAGTATTTTAACGGCACAGAGAAGAGACTTCAGACGGTAAACTGACAAATATAAATTGGATTGTGATGCTCTTTCTCGGCAAAAGAAAACAAAAAAAAAAAAAAGAACGTTGTTAGCGACCGGGGTACTGCCCATGAGGCGGGGGCTGTTGGCCATGTGGGGGGTATCCTTGGGGCGGTGGCGCACCATATCCACCAAAGTAATAGCCAGGAGGTAATGGGGGTGTATAACCCGGCCCTGCTGGGGGATAATAACCCCCGTATGCGTAGGGCGCGTAGCCAGGCTGCGGCATGGGTTGGTAAGGACCAGGAGGGTATTGAGGAGGAGCTCCGCCAGGAGGTGCCGTCGGTTGATTAGCTGCGGTAGGGGCAGGGAATGTTGTTGTTGCAGATGGCTGCTGGGCTGATGGTGGTGGAGGGCGTGGCGGAGGAACAGTGTGTCCACCTGAAATTACACAAAATATGTAAAGTAAGAATTGAATCGAGGGCGAAACGAGATAAGGAGAGCTCTGATTTGCCACGTTCTTTTTCACCTTAACAAACCCTTTGTTAAGATTTTAGAAGGGGGTCGAATAAAACAAAAATGAACAGGGGTGTGTTTCTTCTTAGAAGCCAAGTCCTTTCACCAGCTAAATCCATTTCTCGTTTCCCCGGCTAAAGACATTACTTTGTTCTCTTCAAAAAATTCTCTTGAATGAGATAATACGGGCTTACTTAACTAAACAACAGCAAAACTGTGCTTATTTAGGAAGATGTTTCATACACGAGTCCTGATTCTCACATCCTATATCATTCTGCAATATCCGTTCCGTTATGCTGAAACATCACGAGCTGAATTCCACGTACATAAATGCTGACGAATAACCTGACAAATATCCAATGCAGTTATACCAAAGAAATATACGGTGTAATCCATGGCAATTCGAATGACTACGTTCTACCATGCCATACGCAAAACTAGAACTGAGGGCTTAGAAAAATCACTACAACATAAACCCACAAGATGAATGGTTCCTGGATCATTAATGCAACGGCATTCCTGCGTTATAATTTGCTTTTTCGTGTTTTGAACTCTGTACCTGATGGTTGGTGGTGAGGCGGGGCTTGGGGAGTTGGTTCTGGTGGCTGACTGGCAATTGACTTTTGAAGATCTCTGAAACGAGAATAACATGAATCCGCCGATTAGACTGTGAAAAAAAAAACGGCATTTTGAGCCTTGCGTATTTTAACAAAAATATCAGCGATTGTGATTTGGATGCCATCCAACTCACAACAACCTTTTTTTTTTAATTATTTGTACATATAAAAAATTGTCAAGTCCTTTTGTTGTCATGCCCATAATGAATTTTAAAAGTTGCCAATTTAGGACAGCATCTCTCCGTGTGAATTCTAGACTACCAGAGCTACCAAAATTTGTTTCCACTTGTTAGCGTATTTTATCAGGATCACTCTTACCTTGACAGCTCTTCTCTTTCAGTTTTGCGAGCAAAAACGAGATCACTGGTCTTCTGTTGATATCGCACAAGTATCGGGGTGAAATCGTTATAAAACTGAAAAAAGAAAGACCATAATTACAACTCCGCCCGCTATATTACGGACTTTTTCTATTTAAGAGAGGCCAAATCCAAGGAAAGGCGAGTACGAGAACCTTGGACAACGATTGGCCTGAGGAATATTTTTTCTCCCGCATTTGAACAACTGGGACCTGGGGCCCGTTTCTCAAAAGTCCCGAAACTTTACGTGCCATTTTCGGACGTCACAATTCCCTTTGTATTTCAAGAATAGAGAGGACTTAAGTCGTCAAACTTCACAGTCATTTTTCTTTTTGTTGCCTTGAAAACATGTTAAAAGATCGGATTTCCAAAACAAGCCGTTGGCAGTTTCACAAATGGCTTTTCGGGCCCGAAAAGTTTTCGGGACTTTCGAGAAACGGGCCCCTGACCCGAGTTGCTCGAGGCCTGGTTAGCGCTAACCAGCGTTAAATGCTATGGAAATCTACAGATTCTGATACCTCTTTACTAACGGTTACAGTGCTAACCAGCCTTCGAGCAACCTGCCCCTGATCGCTACTTGGTCGTTGTTACCCTTTGAAGTAATTAGCAACCTGTCGCCTCCGAATAACCCTAATTCACTACTTGCACAATCCCATAATACACCGTTAAACTAGATTTAAAAACTTATACACAGTACCTATAGAAGCGTACGAGCTTTCGGCTCCTTCTCGGAGGCTTGTTCACATATAAATGAAAAACAAGAATTGTGGACCGGTAAACTGTTAACGGTCACGTGATTTAGCAACACGTGACTGCAACAGATTGTCCCAGATGTGGGGGAGCAGGTATCTTCCAGTGTCACGGTTCAAGTCCGGCATATGAACCCGGATATAAACAGACCGCACAAATATGAATCCATCTGACATCGCAAAGCTCCTCACCATCTGTCTCAACTGCACTTATTTTGTGTTTGATGGTCAGTTCTACCGCCAGATTCACGGAGCACCGATGGGGTCACCAGTCTCACCACTGGTCTGCAATTTATATATGGAAGCCTTTGAGGAATCAGCTATTTCGACCGCACCCATCCCACCTGGGTGGTGGCTCAGATATGTGGATGACACTAACTGCAAGATAACTTCATGTGATGCCGATGAATTTACACAGCACCTGAACAGCGTCGATCCTAACATACAGCTCACGACGGAAACAGAGTCTAATGGAGAATTAGCGTTTCTTGACACGTGTACTGTACGGCAGGATGATGGCTCACTGAGAATCAAAGTGTATAGGAAACCTACCCACACGGACCAATACCTCAACTGGGAGTCAAATCACCCACTGGAGCATAAGATGAGCGTTGTCCGTACCCTGTTTCACAGGGCCAATACAGTTCCAAGCCACCCTGAGGACACCAAGGCGGAGCTAGAACATGTCAAGGCAGCCCTCAAAGATTGTGGATACCCGGAATGGGCATTACAGCACTCAGACAGCACCAACAAATCTCAAAAAAGCCAACACCATCTACCTATTAGACGAACCGCCATCGTCATCCCATACGTCAAAGGGCTGTCCGAGGAGTTACGACGCATATTGAAACAACATGGGGTGGACACTATATTTAAACCATACAATACCCTCAGACAACTGTTGTAGTTTCCGAAAGACCCACAGAAACAAGAAGACACTTGTGGCCCTATTTATCGGGTAACGTGCCAAGGGGTGGACTGTGGCAGCTCGTATGTGGGAGAGACCGAGCGGACTTTGAAATCGAGGTTCGCGGAGCATCTTAGACCAAGCTGCGCTTCGTCTGAAGTCTCACAGCACATACACAGGGACTACCCTGGACATAAGGTTGAAGTAGAGGTCTTAGACCATGAAGATCGTTGGATAGAGCGGGGCATCAAAGAGGCCATCTATATCCGGGTTCATAGGCCGGACTTGAACCGTGACACTGGAAGATACCTGCTCCCCCACATCTGGGACAATCTGTTGCGGTCACGTGTTGCTAAATCACGTGACCGTTAACAGTTTACCGGTCCACAATTCTTGTTTTTCATTTATATGTGAACAAGCCTCCGAGAACGAGCCGAAAGCTCGTACGCTTCAACTTTCTATAAGTACTGTGTATAAGTTTTTAAATCTAGTTTAGCAGTATGTTTTCACCAGTACAGTGTAACATTCATAAAAGTATCCATAATACACCTCTATTACCTTCCAAAACTTTTGCATAACCATTGTTTGCAATTTCTCCTGGGACATGAAAATGTCCCAAGAGAAGTCGAAAACAATGTCTATGCCATTTTCTTTTTTTTTTTGGGGGGGGGGGGGGAGGGGGGTAAAAGAGGTGTATTATGCGGTTTGTGCAAGTAGTGAATTACTCTCCTTTTCACTTTTCATTAAGAACTTGAATTGGTTAACGATAAAGTGCTCACTCGAAGTTAATTCAGCGTGCCCACTAAGCAAAATGACATTCCTAAGGGTGTCTTCTATGACAAGATACTACTAAAGACTTGTTTTGTTCTGTCTAAAGAAATTTATTTATACACCGAATTCACAAATGGCAGCCAACCTGGGTCGACTTAGCGGCCAAACATGACATCGACGCGTTTTAGGATATACATTCAGTATTTTTGTGGAGGGAAGGAGAAAATGAACGATCGACGTGCGGAAAATTACATTCCTGGTTCTTCTTTAAGTGCCAGAAGGTCATCGGTGTTAAAAAATGATGAGCTAAGGTTTTTGGGTGAGATGTTGGAACGATTCTGCTTAAAGCTCAAATTGTAAAGAGGTAAATTTTAAACTTTAGTAAGCTTACATCGTTCGATCCTGCTCAGGCCTTATGTCATAATTGTGTAAAATCAAGTCATCTGTTTGAAAAAGTTAAAAAGTGCTCTTGTTTTTCTTTTTGTTATTGCTTTTTTAAGAGTCGAAGAATACATTATTCAAGGGAAAGATAGTTCTCTTATTGATCCGGATCGACATCCGGATCCGAATTTGTTATACACAAAGGCTAAGCGAAAATTTGCCAAGCAGGGTGCGAGTTGTGCAGTTGTTGATTCAAACTCTGGTCAGGATTGAAGCTTACTAGTGCATGCCTCTTCAGGATTTTGGTCCGCTCACTGATTAAATCTTGTGTACTTTCACTTTCAAACAAGGACAATTTACAAATTTTAAGCGTAGGAGCCAAAGAGTGGTTACAATAACCAGTCTTACACGCCACGCATGAACAAGCGGAGTTCCACAACACTGGCTCCAGACACAATACACATTGTATAAACGTAACCTTTCCTTGTACTTGTACTTCAGTTCCCACGGCCTGCTCCCGTCTGACCTTGTAGCTCAGTCGGTAGAGCGGCGGAGATCTAACCCGAAGGTCGTGGTTAGGTCGAAGAGATCTAACCCGAAGGTCGTGGGTTCGATTCCCACCCTGGTCAGAGTTTTTCTCTGTCCTTGTGTGGGCCCATTTTTATCAGTAGGGCTAATGCTCACATGTTTCATATAGGATAGAAAATCTAGCACTACACATTACACTCTATTCAGTTAACTCTGTTTAAAATATAAGTGCTACACTGCCACCGTTTGTATAAACGTAACCTTTCCTGAAAATTAGGTGGTTCGGTTTTTTTGTCTGAAGCAGTGATATCACTTACAGCGAAATTAAAGTGCTTGTCTTCGCTAGTGCATTCTATTCTTAAGATGCTCGTCCTCATAGGTTCATAAGTTTCGTTTTTTCCACACATACAACAATACAAATTAATAATACATTTTACAGAAATGTGGAGGTTTGCGAGCGAAAACCTACAGGGTTAGTAGTGTTTGCACACCTAATCTAGCATCGATACAAGATATTTATATCTAATTTTAAATAGCAGGCAGACATGATAGACTGCGTCGTGGAAACCAAGAAATAAAATAAAATAGACTATAATTAGGTTAATTAATAAGTGGAAAGTAAACAAACAAAACTAACGAAACAGCAAAACAATGACACGGTGCAACTAAAGCTAGACAGGAAGACATTCTCGGGCTTTGGATGTAAGCAAATAAACTTTAAGCTCATTTCTAAAGCTTTGGAGAGAGAAAGCATGTTTGTATGTTAAGGTATTTTATTCCAATTATCGGCTGCGGCAAATCTAACACTGAATTTGTCATAATTAGTTCTGGGCCGAGGTATGAACAGATTTTGGTTTTACCTTGAACGTGTGCAATATCGAGGGGGTGGTGTTTACACTGCACCACTATACTAGGCAGAGTAGCCTGTGTACAGCCGCCCGCTCTCCGCCGAAAAAATCGGAGAGAAGCAACTGTGATTTACTGCTAGTAATCGTGTTCCCAATCTCGTACCCAGAGTCCTCGGGCTTCTTGTTCAGCGGGTGAGCGCCCGGAGAGACTCTGGGATAATCGACTTGAACTATATTTTTGATTGGCCGCTTGCGTAACAATGGCAGTCCGACAGGAAGTCGGTAAGTAATTCGGAAGCCCCAGAATTTGGAGGGAGATTCAAAATCTAAGACTAGTTTCAGTGCTGTTCGTTTTTTTCTACTTCAGAAATATGTAAATCACAAAAATAAAAAACCACGAGGTTTGAATTATGTCTTATACCGTACGGGAATTTTCCCACGCTGCTAAAAAGTGATTACTGTTACTGCTGCAAAAGGGGTGTAGACAAAACGTGGACCCCCCTTTCTGGACCCCCTCCTGGGCCCCTTTCTGGACCAGGAAAAAAAGGTGGAAAAGGATCGAAAATAACAAAATTAAATAAAATAAACGAACAACTGATATATAGTTTCGATCGCACGATACTGAATTACCTTCGATTTATCATCCAACTCGAAAAAGAGTGTTCCCCTGTGTACACAGAGTCTTAATTAATTTCCGAGTTTTCATTATCTGCGAGAAACAGCACCTTTTCCCCAACAAAGTCGACTGTACTGTGTAGTCATAGAAGTCCAAGGCTTTCCGGGTAGGTACGTTATGTATGGGGACATATATTGTACCGTATTCATAATACGTACCTTCAATCGGCGACAAAATTAGTTGAGACAGTTGCCAACAGAGCACACTGCCAACGACACATTCATTGTTTGCAAAGAAAACTTGTCCAGAAAGTACGTTTCCGGGATACCCCTCCCTCCCCCACCCTAATCAATGTTGTACCGCTGTCGACAAGGCTCCTAGAAAACAGAAAAACACAACATTGTCCCGGGGGTGCGGGGGAGGGGGCCACTTGCGCCGCCGAGCAAGAAATCGACTCTAAAGGATAAGAGTGTCTCAACAATTTTGACGCCGATTGTCTGTATGAAAAAACGTTGTATAAAGTGTAATGACGACTTCTGATAAGCGTTTTTTTGCATTAACATATGAAATATACACATTTCAATAGCGTCTTTATGCGTTGTCATGTCATATAGGCATCAGAACATATATAAATCACCTTTTTCTTTATTTAATACGGTGATGTAGCAGCCACTGGTAGGATTGCAGACATTTCAGTGTCGAACATGGTTTTCACACTGAACATTTCTAACGAGATAAGGGCATGTTTACGCTTGCCATCTATTTGCGAAGGGGGGAAAGTGAATGATATTGTCAGGGAAAGTGATATCTCACGGGCTTCGATGTACCGCATTCTAAAATAAGAGAAATTTTAACGCAAGCAATCACTACCGAGAACGTCAATTACAACGGCCAAAATGCGGATGTCGAACGTTCAGTGAAGTTAAGTTCACGCCACAAACGCTTATTATTGAGAGAAAGGACATCGTACTAAATAATGACAATTTCAAGACTATTTGTGCAGTGTTTTGGATTTGACATACCTTGAAATAAAGTGATACTTTCGGAACATTGCGTGACGTTTAGCATTCCCTTTTGAAATTCCATTTCAACTTGTTACAAGGGATATGACCCATAAAAAAAGAGGGAAATATAAATAGAAAGACAATTTATAACTCCTGGGACAAAAAAAGAGCAGCAAACAGTGCTGTACTCTGATTTTAGGAACTCCGCGGAGGAGTGGCCACGAGTAACCACGAGTAACCTCGAGTAACCATAATTAACAAGTAGAATAATTACATTATCTTTTTATAATAATCTTGTGGTTACTCGTGGTTACTCGTGGTAAATGAGAAAATATTGTTTCTTTACTCCCAAAAACATTCATTTCCCACCAAAACCAGCTCTGCAAAGCATCTGCGACAAGGTGGAAAGTCTTTTTGCACCGACGCAGCAATTTGAGCGTGGAAAGTACATGTGTTCCCCGGCTGTAAACAGCCACCATGTCTGTTTCGCGTTCATCTGCGACACCACTTCGACCAACCAAATCCGCTTCTTCTGATGAATTGGAGTTAGAGGCATAATCCTTTAACAAATCCATACTTTAACGCTACTGACAAATAGCGTATAAAAGAAGGCAAAAGTGAACAGGTCCTTTGCACTTACGTCACAATCTTCGCTTCGAACAGGACAACGCATTTTTCACACTCCAAAACGAGAATAATAAACTATCCGCAATTTTTTAGACCTGTAAAAAGTCTTTCACTCATGTCGTCATATTGACGGACAGACTGGACTACAGGTGCCCGTATAAAGGGTATAAAGGAAGTTTTCTGTAACAGACAATCGGCGACAAAATTAGTTGAGACAGTTGCCAACAGAGCACACTGCCAACGACACATTCATTGTTTGCAAAGAAAACTTGTCCAGAAAGTACGTTTCCGGGATACCCCTCCCTCCCCCACCCTAATCAATGTTGTACCGCTGTCGACAAGGCTCCTAGAAAACAGAAAAACACAACATTGTCCTGGGGGTGCGGGGGAGGGGGCCACTTGCGCCGCCGAGCAAGAAATCGACTCTAAAGGATAAGAGTGTCTCAACAATTTTGACGCCGATTGTTGCTTAACTTACTTAGACGCTTGGACTGCTTGAAGCGCTTGGTTTCCTTGGTTTGCTTAAAGAGCTTAAATTACTTGACGTGCTTGGGTTGCTTGAGCATCTCAAGCAACCCAAGCACCTCAAGTAACCTAAGCACCTCAACCATCTCAAGCAACCCAAGCACCTCAAGCAACCTAAGCATCTCAAGCAACCCAAGCACCTCAAGCAACCCAAGCACCTCAAGTAACCTAAGCACCTCAAGTAACCTAAGCACCTCAAGCCTCTCAAGGAATCCAAGCATCTCAAGCAACCCAAGCACATCAAGCATTTAAGCTCTTCGAGCAAACCAAGGAATCCAAGCGCTTCAAGCAGTCCAAGCGTCTAAGTTAAGCAAGGTAAGTAAGATACGGTACAGTGTATGTCCCCTAAGTAAGGTATGTATTATGTATGGCTTACTGTATTTTATGTATACGGTACAATATATGTCCCCATACATAACGTACCTACCCCAAAGGGTATTGGCCTTGGACTTCTTTGACTACAAAGTACAGTCGACTTTGTTGGGGAAAAGGTGCTGTTTCTCGCAGATAATGAAAACTCGGAAATCAATTAAGACTCTGTGTACACAGGGAAACACTCCTTTTTGAGTTGGATGATAAATCGAAGGTAATTCAGTATCGTGCGATCGAAACTATATATCAGTTGTTCGTTTATTTCATTTGTTATCTTCGATCCTTTTCCACTTTTTTTCCTTGGTCCAGAAAGGGGTCCAGAAGGGGGTCCAGAAGGGGGTCCAGAAAGGGGGTCCAGAAAGGGGGGGTCCACGTTTTGTCTACACCCCTGCAAAAGTACCGTGGGAAAGCATTATATCAGTCTCTTTGAGGAGAAATCCGTGGAATAAGGTCTTGTCGAAGCCATTCAGAATTACGGAAGCATCAAATCCTAGTAGAGGAGGACATTTGTGTCGTTTCCACAAAAATTTGTCGATCGTGTTGCTTGCACGATGGCATTTTGAACGATGGAATGTATGCTGAAACACTAAAAATACTTTTACTGAAAGCGTCAGAGGATTCATCTTCACTTGCTCTTACAGCAAACCAATGATCATTTCTCCAGTTTCTTTGTGTGTAAGGCTAAAATTCTTGTTTCTCGAACACTTTCAACCCGCCATTTCCACTGTTTACGCTTTTCTCTTTTCTGTTTCCGGTTAAACTGAAGCATACGTAATAAGACCGGAACCCACGTTTCCTGGGAAAATGGAGTCGATTATCCCAGAGTCTCTCCGGGCGCTCACCCGCTGACCAAGAAGCCCGAGGACTCTGGGTACGAGATTGTCGTGTTCCGGAATAATTTTGCACACATTATTAAGTGATCTACGCTGCTCAGCCCCATGAATCTCCATCAGTGACTTTACGTACCTTGGCTCCACCATCTCCAGCAGTCTCAGCCTGGATACCGAGCTGAATTCAAGAATCGGCAAGACATCAGCAGCAATGGCCCGCCTGTCAAAGAGAGTGTGGGAGAACTCCATGCTCACCATTAAAGACTCAAGTGTATCAAGCCTGCGTGCTCAGCGCACTGCTGTACGGAAGCGAGAGCTGGACTCTATATGCCCGTCAAGAACGCAGGTTCAACAGCTTTTACCCTACGCTGCCTCAGAAGAATCCTCGGCATCTCTTAGCAGGACCACGTCCCCAACAAGGACGTCCTGGAGAAGGCAGGAACTCTCAGCATGTTTGCCCTGTTTACTAAGAGACGCTTGAGCTGGCTTGGCCATGTCACCCGCATGCAAGAAGGCAGACTACCCACAGACATTTTGTACGGAGAGCTTGCCACTGGCTCCAGACCCACAGGAAAGCCAGTACTTCGCTACAAAGACGTGTGCAAGCGGGACCTCAAGGCGGGTGGCATTGCACCAGGAGATATGTCCAGAATGCACACAACAAACAAAAATGGCAAAATTTCGCCAACAATTTGGAAAAGAAGAAATAAGTTAGATCAAAATCGCCAACAACTTAGAAGCCAATGCAATTGAGCAGACAAAAGGGGCCCCTTGGCAATCCGGAGAATGTGGCAAAAATGGCAATTTTGTCAAAATCGGCGACAACTTGCAAGCCAATGTAAATGAGGAGACAAGAGAGGCCCCTTGAAAAGGCGGTGAATTCGACGAATTTGGCAAACCTGGCGAAGATGGCAAATTTGTCAAAATCGCCGACAACTTGGGAGCCAATGCAAATGAGAAGACAAGAGGGGCCCCTTGGCAAGCCAGCGAATTCGGCGAATTTGGCGAGTCTAGCAATTTTGTAAAAAACGCCAACAACTTAGAAGCCAATGCAAATGAGAAGACAAGAGGGGCCCCTTGGTAAGCCGGCGAATTTGGCGAATCTGGCGAAAATGGCAACTTTGTCAAAATCGCCAACAACTTATACGCCAATGTAAATGAGACGACAAGAGGGGCCCCTTGGCAAGCCGGCAAATTTGGCCAATGTTGCGAATTCGCCAAAATCGCCATATTCGCCAACATGGCTGGCCACCAATTATACTAATTTACATACAGTTGGCGATTTGACAAGAATTCGCCGAAACTGCCATATTCGCCAGATTCGCCAACACGGCTGGCCACCATGTATTGAACCAATTTACATACATTTGGCAATTTGACAAAATTTCGCCACAATCGCCATATTTGCCAAAACTGTCGGCGATATTTTGTTATTTTGCCAATTTTGATATTGTGTGCATTTCTGGACGTAAGTGTGTGCACCAGCAGGCTTTGAGGCGCTGGCAGCAAAACACAGCACCTGGCCACTTGTTAGCAGGTCGGCCATCAAGAGTGCAGAGCAGAGAAGAGGGGAGCAGTGGGAAGAAAGAAGAGTATGAAGACGTCAGAGAGCAGAGTCAGCGCCTTCGGACGACAACGTCTTCACATGCAGCAACTGCAACAGGACCTGCCGCTCGAGGATTGGGCTCTACAGCCACAGCCGGCGCTGCAGTTCCACCACAGACTGACATCCATGGCGCAATCTCCATTGTCTCCCGAGACAGAAGGAAGCCAAGCACAGCAATATCAATGGGCCTCTCTGATGTTTGTGAAATAGGAGTCATAAATATCAGGTTATTTTAATGTTTGTATACAAGCTCACCCATTTGTAATTTAGTAATTTGAAATACGTTCAGTACATCTAAACAGGGTCTGCTATGATCTCGCTAGCCTGATTGTGCTGTAATCCTTTGTACTCTTTCTGTAGCAGCAGTAAAGAATTTAACCGGGTAGGTACATGTAATTCCCCATGACACTGCATGCAGTACCATAGATGTGAATAAATTAAACTATAACATAAACATTTTAAAATATTCAAGGTAAGATAGGAACGAACTTTGTAAATAATACCAACACATTTAGATCCTCAAACGTTTTCCCCTTCTTCCAGCTGGTTGGGACAAAATGATGCTTCCCAGCCACTTTTCAAGGTATACTTGTTCACTTCTACCTTCGTAAAAAGCAGCATTTTCTCCGCCTGAGAGCACCTTTTAGCTTTCGGAAAATGTTGCCTCAGTTTTGTTTAGAAACCTCACCAGAGTTTGAATCAACAACAGCACAACAAATTCGGATCCGGATCAATAAGAAAACTCTCTTTCACTTGAATGATGTATTTTTCGACTCTTAAAAAATCAATAGCAACAAAAAGAAAAACAAGAACTCTTTTTTAACAGATGACTTGATTTTACACAATTATGACATAAGCCTAAGCCGGATCGAACGAAGAACCAGGTATGTAATTTTTCGCCCGTCGATCGTTCATTGTCTCCTTCCCTCCTCAAAAATACTGAATGTTTTATCCTAAAACGCCTCGATGTCATGTTTGGGCACTAACTCGACCCAGGTTGGCCGCCATTGTCAATTCGGTGTATTTTCAAACAAAAAGAAAGAGTTGTTTGCTTCGGTTGGACGGGTGCCCCTACTCTGTGAGTGTTTCCCAGTCCCCAGCACACCTCACCTTGTTTCCTTCCCGTAAGTTTCCTAACAGCTCCATGTAAATATCGTAAGCTGTCGCCAGCTCTTTAAGCATGGTTTCCCGCTCTGTTGCCGCTTGACCTGCCTGCTTTTCCCTCACAAATTTATCATTAGCACTCTGTAAAATAAAAGGAAACAAATCGAAGTGTTGGGGAGAAAGACAACATTTTCGGTAATTTACAAGCAACTAACACAAACCTCTGCCCTCACCAGCAAACTAACAACATACAATCAATCACAAATTAAACTATAATGCCATTTTCAGGTAAAAAACGGAGAAAAAAATAATAACTTAGTAGACGAGCTCACAAGTGACGGCATTTCCCATTTAGAATAGGAATCAGGCCCTGCAAAAGCACATAGTACTTATCACACATCTTCTGAAAGCCAAATCGTGCCTCAGCCCACAATAGCTACATTGCCAAAATTTCTGTTGTAAAGATCCTATTCCAAAATGGCCACAATTTAGCATTATTTCCTTGTTATTCAAATGAGTCCTCGCTCAGAAATCAAAACAATGTTTTCACCTCTAAGGGACGAAAAGGGGTTCTCTGAGTAGAAAATAAGGCCACTCTGAAGAGGATATATTGCGCCATATTCAATCTCACAGACCTGAACTGCAGCCATAATTTTCTCTTGCCTGGTCATACTGTCTGTAACGCTCTGTTTCAGCGCATCAAACCCCGCGCTTAAATTAGAACTGATGATTCCTTCAACATCCGGGATAGTGCCGTCTGCAGCAAGGGCACTGAGAAATTTCACCGCTGAAAAACACAATACGATCGAATCCATTCACAAGAACACACTAAAAACTTATAAATAACGTTGATTTAAATCTGGGCCTTTTCTTTCTCGGACAAAAACTGAGGCCATTTCTATTCCACGGTAAATTTGATCTTTAGCCTCGGTAACACGTCTAACAAATCAAAGTTGCTAGAAATAAAACAGATTGTACGAACAATACAAAACCTGTACGAACCTTGAAAGGGCGAATGGGGGTGGGGGGGGGGGAGGGGTGGAGATGGGGGATGGTGTCACATCAAACCACAGCTAGCAGCGATGTCAAACTGGAAAGACTTCTGATTTCGTTCAGGGTGTACTCGAGTTGAGTTCCAATTTTGAGAACTGATCGGAGCGCACAAGAAGCACTCACCCATGTCATCTTGTTGCACTTTTAAGTCCTCTTCTAAAGCGTCTCTCTCAGCTTTAATGGTTTCCACTTCTTCCATCAATTTTCTCAATTCCTGCACAGCAGGACTTGAGGCCGATGATGAAGACGCTGCTCCCGTTTTAGGTATTGCTGCTGTTAGCTCTCTCTGTAAAAAAAAGTGAATGATAACGGTTTACGGTCACCTCGCCACCAGGAAGACTCGCCACCAAGAGTCATCTCGCCACCACCAAATTGCCAGCAGTAGACTCGCCACAATTTTGTACTGAAACTCACGAGTTCTTGTGTCCAAGGTTACTTTAAACGGTAATTGGCAAATTTCTTTCCACTCGAATCTAGTATGGTTGTTTTCAAAGGTGGACCTAAATTCCCTATAGACCACCCTAGACGTAACTTTACAAATAGATACCTTTTGGCCATTAACAAATAACTCAGGGCAATTCACAAGATCAAAAGCTCCCTTATTTCGTTGCGTCAAATTCATTTATGAACTCCGCCACTGTGCCAGTAGAGCATCTACAACCTTCATTAACTGAAAAACCTGTAACGGTGATAGAAAATATACCTAAATTCCACT
This sequence comes from Montipora capricornis, assembly GCF_036669925.1. NCBI lineage: Eukaryota > Metazoa > Cnidaria > Anthozoa > Scleractinia > Acroporidae > Montipora > Montipora capricornis. The sequence continues at coordinate 6,962,557 of NC_090883.1, forward strand.
AAGTCTTTAAGTTTGACAATCCCTTTTCCATACAGTGTAGGGTAGAGGCAAGATTTACCCTCAATACAAATGTTTTTATTGGTCCACATTACAACTTTGGCTAGGTTGTTAATCATTTCCTTTCCAAATAAACTGAAAAATTATTTTGTTAGCTTCCTTAATTGTATCTTTACTTACACAAACAAGTCCAGCCCGATACATAAACGAAGGGATAACAAATGTCTTAACTAACTGTATTCTACCAAGGATAGTGAGATTTCTCCAATTTCAAATGTACAGCTTTTCCTTAATATTTTAACGTGTCATTAAAGTTCAACTTTTTCCATATACTCTATCGTATGTGAAATAAGTCCCGAGAATCTTGACCGCTTTTTTGACTTCGATTCTTGTATTTGAAAAAACTAAATACTGTGATACATCATTGTGATGGCCTAACAGAATGGCTTCAGCTTTATCATAATTAACCTATTGTCCAAGTGCATGGTGGCGAGATAACTCGTCGTGGTGGCGACTTTGATTGCATGTTGGTGGCGAGATGACTAGTTACCCCTTCCCTTTCGCTTGCTCTTTTGACTTCAGTCCATGGTGGTTTCAGGTGGTCATTACAGTCAAACGATCACTCAAAAGCGGTGGAAAGAAGCATCTAAAATTCACCAAACCGCCTACTACAAAGGCTATTCAAACTGAATGGCGTATTATTCAAATAATAGATCACATTCTTCGCACATCGTAATGGTATAATTAAAGTAAATGAATCCAGCTGGTCAACATCTCAGTGTCAATTACCTCGCCTTTACTAAGTAAATCCATATGTCTGCGATGTTTGTTGTACTTCTCCCGCACCACTCCATCAGCCCTAACTGCATTTTCCATGATTCCTCTGTATTTGTCTGCTTCTTGTCTTAGTTGCACAGTAAGTTCAGCTGATGGTTTAGGAGTCCATTTTGTTTTGAAGCGATCTCTCATTTGTGTGTCATCGCGTTCTTCGTCGTCCATTAATCGAGTTGCCTGCGCAGAAAAAAAAAATCATAACATGGATTGATATTCCCTCCAAACTACAATAGGTGCTAAAAGGGTTGAGACACTTTCCCTTGTAAGGAATCTCAGACAAATCTCTCCGCCAAAGTCTTTCCATCTAGACAGATCTAGAAAAGACAATTGCTTAAAATTGTCCAGGTAAGTGCAAGGATCTCTTAGATCTTTCGCCTGGTAGGAGGAAAAATACCAGTAGACAGATGCAGCACGATTCTTTATCTTACTTTGAATCAACGAAGGATAACGAGTCAGTCTTCCTGGTCCACAGTGCATGTGCTCGAAATACCATATTTTTGCCACACAAGTCCTTCTTTCTCTCACTCGGGGTTGGCTCATTACAAATCATCCGTGGATTTGTCACATGTGAGAATTAAGTATACTAGGTGAAATAAATTAACTTTCAGTGCAGTCATAGATGGTAGAAAATCTTACCATGCATTTATTGCAGTATCAAAGCGATTTTCAAACAAAGGTTTTTCCTGAATCATCAATGCGTTTTTTTTTTCCTGGTATCGGAAGTCAAAATATAAGCTAAGAAAACTTTGGTGGCAAACAGTAAACAAACAGTATTGTCGAGACAACTGCTGCCATGTAAACATAGGGCTAACTGCGCTGATTGGGCAAAATAATACAAAGGGTTTCCTTATGCCAAATCAAGAGTCGGCATTTACTGAGCTCCATTCTTGATAACTCTAAGATGGCAGAAATGAAACACACTCTAACCTCATCCATAATTTCTCTGTTTCTTTGCAGCAGTTCTGGCAAGTTCTGCATGTACTCGTCGATGGTTGCCAAACCTCCTTTTTCCTTTACCGCAGCAGATTTGTCCAACATAGACTTTGGAATCGTCTGGCCTGACAAGTCTTCTATGGCGGCTGGTAAGTTAAGCGATGCAAGAACACTACAAGGAAAGAAAGTTGGATTAAACAAAGATGACTTTCAGGAAAAGGGAATACCGAACGCTGCATAATATTATCTGAAGGATATGATACTGATGAAAGTTATTGCTAGGACGGAAATTGGCGAAACGCACTTTCTCGTGATATTGAAATGAATTTGATACATGTTGTTAATACCCGAAAAGAGATGCAAAAATGAAGTGAAGTGATGCGAAGAGATGAAATAAAGTTAGGAGAAGGCGACGTGGTCCAGCGTTTTGGGCGTTGAATAAACTAGTTTCTAAATGTGCAGCAACAAATGAACAGAGTCGAAATTATTCCCTGAACCTCGATTCTGTTCTTTTGTTGCTGTACAATTCGAAACTAGCCTATTTATATCCCGTTGCGCTGGGTTCCAATCCCGCTCTGACCACAAGCGGTTCCTACTTCAATTCCACCACACTTTGTAAACAACTGACCGCCGGGTTGCCTCACTTTAGTTTGGTTTAATTTCTAACGCAGTTGTATTTTCGGACCCTCAAGCTGTAAACCTTAGGGAAGGCTAGGGACGTTATCCATAGTCAGGTGGGGAAGGGCTGGATTTGCCAGCTGTTGCCCTGGGTTTAGGAGCTGTTTACTGCTAGACGTTTGACCGCCATTTGATAAAATCATCATACCGCATAAATACCGTCTACCGCAGGTCGCGCGTTAGCGACTTAATTTTGGACCATTAATATCGAATCAACCACAGGCAACCCAAGCCCGTGGACAAAAAATATAAGGATTTCTTTGCGAATCCAGATAAAAGATTTGAAAGTGTGATATTTAACAACTAGTCATAGAAATGAAGGTGGCTAGCGGGTGGGTACAAATATTTACCGAGACGCGAGGCGGCGAGGTGAATATCGACCGCTAGCCACCAACACTGAGGTGAATAGGTGTTTTAGTATGTACTAAAAAGGGAGATAATATAGCACAAAAAGATGATTTTACCTCATTTATTCCTATAAAGATTACAATATTTTCGGGCGCAAATGCCGTGCGAGTTGCTCGGAAGTGAATAGTTAACAATCATTCCATGCGCCCGAGTTGGATATGAGATGGTAAATAGCCAAGGAGACGCGTAGCGCCAAGTTGGCTATTACCAATCTCGAATCCAACAAGGGCTGATGGAATCATTGTTTTATTAAATTCTCAACGTTCGATTTTGCTAAATTTTATTTAAGTTTAAGAAACGACCGGAAAGTGATGTCATTTCCGGGCGCCAAAAAAGTGATGCTCAGCGACATTTGCCGCATTCATACTTATGATGGCTGATAACCGAGACCCAGTGAACCAATGAGAAAGCTAAAATTGCATTATCCCAGGTTGAGAATTAAATAACAAAGGATGTCCGGCATTTGAGTAACCTTTCAGAACGCGCCTTAAACGCTAGCCACTGTTTTAGTATATAGAGCGGTTTTCAATTGAGTGTGGAAAGTAATTAGCGAATTACTTTGGTTTTGCATTACTTCAGTGATTGGTTTATAGTTCTCGCGCCATTTTTCAACAAATCAGAAGTGAAACCAAAACCAATCGTGGCTCGCGCGTGCACATTTTCCCGCGCTTTGTGTCGGCTACGTGTAGTTACTTCGAGTTTTGATTGGTTTACTGGATTGTCTCCGTCCTTTTTGATTGGCCAAAGAAATTACTTTAAGTAATTAATTTACTTTAGAGAATTCTTTAATAATGAAAAAGCCTTTCCTTATTGCAGGAGCTCATCAAGGGGAGCCCCTATCTCCCATAGCTTGGCGTAGGAGTTAACCCTTTCCCGAGTAGATTTATTTCGACAACGATTAAGCACGCCCATTGATGTAAAAGCCAATCAAAACAGAGCTATCTCGGCCTCAAAATATTTTATGCCAAATCAGTGATGGCAAATCGCGGGGAAAGGTTTTCCGATTTCTCGACAAACGTTCTGATAAGGCTGACGTCTCGTCGAGCGGTTATAATACATCTTCTGACAGTGACAGTAAAGAACATTCGGGTTGAAATGGAAGTTCAATGTTTGTCAATTCATTCTGATGTGGAACTGTAACCGTGAGAATATTTGACTCAATTTGGTGGGCTCTCCAGAAAGGAGTGTGCAGTCTTTGGATTTTATAATACGGTTGGCAACCCAGAATTTAAAAAATGGCTCAAATCGCGTTAAATCCCGAAAATAACCCCACAAGAAGGAAGGGACCCACAATGGCAAACTCTTTTATCGGGAGTCCCATACAAATCCTTATATTTTCGGCCATGTTGGCTTTCCCTCACACTGAGTTTGGACTGCCTGTAAATGGACCGATTCTTGTAAAAAGATAGGGAATATTTATTGACAGAAATAATTTGGGTGCAATATGACGAAGAAACCGAAATGGGCCAATAAAGTAGTTGTGATGGCTATGTTTTTACCGCTGGAAAAACTACAGTTTTAGTAGAGATCAAGGAAATCACATACTGACCTGTTCATTAACTGTGTTCCTTCCCGAAGACGTCCAATCTCAAAGTTAATGATCTCTCCTTTGCGGGACTCATATGCCTGCAGTGCATTATGGACCGCAATGGGGACCAACTTAGAAAACAAGTCCACAAAACTAGATGAAGCTGGTTTGGAGAGAGGAAGAGATTTGGCCAGAGCAGCACGTCCAATGGCCTCTAGACGGTCAGAAGGTATTATTCTGTCATGATAAATGAATTCATTGTCTTTTTTTAGTTCCGCAGCCTCTCTGTTTATCCTGCTCTGCCAAGTCTAAGATAAATGACAACAATTAATCCGTGAATCTTAACAAGTCTAACGCTTTCAGTCGCACAGACAATCTTTATTTTCGTGTCTATGCATTCTAGCGCCTTACGGCACTAACTGGGGAATATTTAGGGCAGACCACAACACCGTGGACCACGCGAAATCCCTCTTTCACCGCTTAGTTGGTCAAGCCTGAAGAGAAGACAGGGACGAAAAAAAAAATGGCCACGCGAAATTTTTTCGCTCGCTCTTCCTCGAATCCAGACTTTGCACGGCCATCTTTTTGTGCCTGTCTTTTCCTTGCGTTCGCCTAACCAATCCGCGAAAGATCAAGAGGGACTGCTCGTAGTCTAACAACACTGCTCTTGCAGACCTTTTTCATAAGGGCAGTCCAATAAAATATTCTTTTGTTTTAATACTACTAAGCCTTTCCAGCCTCGCTGCGATGCAAAAAATGCAAAAGAATATGTTAAGCAAAATGAGGCCAGTAGGTCCAATTAACATAAATACAATAGAACATTAAATCGGTCGCCATTCATGAAAGTGGAGGTTACGTTTTTTGCAAATGTTGGCCGTGTAGCACTTATATTTCAACAGAATTAACTATTGGAGGGTAACATGAAGTGTGTGGTGATCCAACCCAAAGCGCGTGGGTTCAATTCCCATCCTGGTCAGAGACCTTGTGTGGGCCCAATTCCCATTAGTAGGGTTAAGTCTAAATACGTAAATGCAAAAGATTGACAAGCGTATTTTTCTCAAGAGCACGCCATCCTAAGTTTCGTATTACTTCCTGCAAAAAGAAACTAAGCAAGGATTAAGCGTGTCATGATTCAGAGTAGCCACTTACATGAAGCTGCAAAATAATGGAATAGAGTTTTAGAAGTTTTCTTATGCAAAGTGTTACCTTGCAGTCAACAAGCCCCATGCTGTTTTTTGCCGCATTTGACATGTGCTGTTCAGCAAGCTAAAGGTGCAAAAAATAACAATCAGTTTGGAATAAGGAGTCAAGCTTAAATGAACCAGTAAAGTGAAATTGCTGTTAAGGTTTTACACATAATTCTGACACAATTATAATTAATGTAATTCGAATGTAAGAGTTACTGTAAGTACATGTACAATTAATGCAACTTTTCTAAATAACAAAGAAATGACCAATGGAATAAAGGTGAGTACACGTAGTCCTGCCTATCAAATAAATTGGGCATTTCAGTATCTTACACCAGCACTCTGATTACAAAAGGACTTTTACCCCTGTCAAGAAGTCACTCATTTCATTTGGGACACGGAGCTGTGCACATCAACAAGCCTGTTACATTTTTTCACTGTTGGACTCTGATAATGTCCGCCATCTGGATGAGCTTTGGAAGCAGCAATCATTGCATTGTGTATATTGAGCAGAGAGCTTGATCCTTTTTACAGTCAAGCTCCTTGACTAACGCTCTAAAAACAGTCAACAGTAATCATCTTTGATCGTGTTGTCTGTGCTTCTATGCACTTATGGAAGTCTTTATCAGATGCTCCATGTGTTTGTACATTATCACCCAAGCACGGGAGTCTCCAGGGTATCACCCTAGAGACTGGTCGGTCCTGTGCTCGAGAGGAGTGTACTGTTAAGCGTGCCCTTCTCTGTGCGAGGATGGTTGATATCAGGGAAATGTTCCCATATATATTTGTGTCTTAGTTTGGTGATCCCGCTAGGAGATGTTTCGCACTCTCATAAGTGTACCTAGTGTACATGTAGGTGCCATCAAGTAGTTCTTGTAGGTCTCTCTTCATGGTCCAGGTTTCTGCGCCATCTAGTAGTATGCTTTCTACACTAGCTCTAAAGAAGGCCAGTTTAGTGGAGTTTGATATTCCAGACTGCCAGATATGGGTTAACTTGTTACAGGCATTCCAGGCCAGCCCTTTGCGTACCATAAAATCCTTCTTACTTTCAGCGACAAATGTTCAAAGATATTTGTAATCGTCGACTTCTTTTAGCACGGTGCCGTTGTTGGACTTGATGTGGTGATGAACTTTATCCTCACTGATCGTCATATATTCAGTTTTCTTTGCGTTAAGAAATAACCCTACCTTGGCTGTAGCATTCTCCAGACATGTTAGGAGATCCTGTGCGTCTTGTAAATGATAAGCAGTGAGGGCTATATCATCTGCATAGTCAAGATCTGTAAGATGCTTGCTTTTCAGTCGTCTGTGAAAAGCCTTGGCAAAGTCAACAAATACAATGGAGGCTTTCTTCTTTGAGATTTTCAGTTCTTCTGTGATTCTGCGGATGGTCAATATCTGGGGTAGAGTTGATCAGCCTTTACGAAAGCCGTTCTGGTTTAGTCTAAGGATGGGATTGATGTGAGGGAAAACTCAATGGAATAGCATCGAGTTGTAGATTTTAGATGCCAATGCAGACAGCGTGATTCCTCTGTAATTCTGCGGAATTTGGAGATCACCCTTTTTGGGTAGAGGTTTAATAAATGACTTTGAGAGAGCTGCAGGTTTGTTTCCTTGGTAGGTCTCATTGCAAAATTCGAGGAGTTGTTCATGAAAGAGTGGGGATTTCCAGATAACAGCAAGTATGTTGTTCGGATCTGGCGTTTTTGAGTTCTTAAGTTTTTTCAAACATACCCCAAGCTCCTCAAATGTGAATGGTCCTGTCTTGATAGGAAGAAAGTCAGCAATCCTGTTGTTAAAGAAGGGATCATCAAGATGGATGCTACTATCTTCTGGTTTACCAACTGGAGAACTGAAGTGATGAAAGCATGAATCCATGCGCTGTTCTTTTGTGCCGCCTTTAATACGTGTTGCAGGGGTTGCTTATTTGCCGATAACATCTCGCAGAATCGCCCAGGCAGCAGCATGCTTGTTTTCATGATGTAAGCTATCGAGCTCTGAGGTCTTGCTTTTAACCTGTTCTTCCAGTACTTCTGTATATGCATCATCAAGAGCGGCTTTGGCTGTATCTACGTTTCTTTTAGTACTTCTTGTAGATTTGGATTGATGTTTTTGTGCTGCCGTCTTCAGCTCAACCCTGGCTGCGACGACTTTATCACTGGACGCGAGGGTCGGCGCTTTTTTCGTTCTCTTTGGGAGCATCTTTAGTGCCACGTCCCTGTTGGCGGTTATCAATTTATTTATTTATTTATTTATTTATTTATTTATTTCGCCATAAAACAAAAATAATAATAATAATTACAAGAAAAGAAATGTACTTATAAGTTGACCAGATAATAAAATAAGTTACTAAAGAACAATTCACCACAATGGATAACACACATTGACAAAGACATAATCGAAATGGCAAGGGGGGCTCCAGAAACCACTGGGCTTATACGAGGGAGGCCTCCTTACTAAACGAGACGCATGCATTATATCAATGTGACTACGACTATAATGTAATTATATCTATCGATTAAATAAAAAATGGTGTAGTCGTCTTTTAAGACAAAATAGAGTTTCAGATTGCTTAAAATCATTTGTAGCGAATTCCAAATTTTTGGACCTTGAAAAAGTATAGAAAAGAATTTAGCGTTGGTTCGACAAACACGAGGACGAAAATCTGTACCCCTTCTGGTGTTCTAAGAGTGCACGAGATTATTAGTAACAAATAAATTGAGAAATTACAGCGGTAATAGGCGATGATAAGAAAGCATGAACTTGGCAACATAAAAAGAATTACGTAAGTTTAAAAATATCTAAAATTTTCAGTTTAGAAAATAACGGAGTAGTATGAGCACGATAAGTAGCGTTAGATATGATTCGCACAACACGTTTCTGCAGCAAGAATATTCTGTTCAAATTAGTTACATAAGTAGACGACCAAGCAATGTTACAATAAGTTAAATAGAGGTAGACTAAAGAATAATACAAGGATAATTTGGTTCTCGTAGATAAAAAAAGGACGCTCGAGAAATTATACCTATGGACTTCGACATATTTTTACAGATATGATTAAGGTGACATTTCCAAGAAAAGTTTTCATCTATTAATACTCCTAAGAAATCAACAACCTTTTGTTGATTAATCACAAAGCCATCCAGGGAGAGAGATATATTGGTACCAATTCGTCTTTGCTTAGATTTAAAAATAACAATTTGTGTTTTTAGCGTTTACGGATAACTTATTATGTAGAGCTTATTATGTAGAGCTGGTATCAGAGTCCTCAAGTTGGTCACAAAGAGCAGCAAACCTATTACGTACTGCAGCTGCGTATTGTTCACAGAGGTTGTCATCGGCAACTACTTTTGTCCAATCGATTCCTTTCATAGGGTCTTTTGACTGTGGCTTTGCGCTGTCGGTAACTTACAGTATCTGGCATTTGCAGGAAACCATTCTATGATTAGAGTTGACACCTTGGAATGAGTTGTAGGCTCGTGAATTCGTTATGCTGTTTGTCCATTTCTTCCTAGAAAGCATGTAATCAAGCTGAGCAGAATCTCCAGATGGACGACGGTGTGTCCATAGTTTGCTTGTTCAATTCTGGAACCTCAGCAATGAGATTAAACTAATCCATGAAATCCAACATAATTTTGCCATTTCTGTTAGTTCCCTTGTTATACATGTAAGTGAACAGAACATCCATTGGTCCAAGGATCGCATTGAAGTCGCCTCCTATTAGGAGCAGGTTGTGTGCTGGGATGGCGTTTGTTATGGTAGACAACTCTTAATAGAAGTGGGTAACTTCTTCTTCAGGGCGCTTATTATGTGGACTGTAGATACTTAAGACAGTTGTTTCTGGGTTGCCCATCAAAGTAACTTTCATGATGTTGTCATCGCATTTTGAAATGCTTCGGCATGCTTTAAGGGCCCTTGGTGAAAGTATAGGACGCCTACTCCTCCAATTGCAGTATTACTGGAGTTCTTCCATGCTCAAGATGTAACTGGTGTATACCAATTGATCTTCTCCTGTAGCAGAAATTCATTATGTACGTTGCGGTGTTCCTGTAGGCAGATAATATCTATGCCATACAACTGTGCTTCATGAGCTAATTCTTCCTTCTTGGCTGTTGCTAAAAGCGTTTTAACGTTAAACTTGCTGATGATGAAAGGGATATTACGTCGGATGAATTTGTCCAGACCATTGTCGTCAATATCAGGCTTGGGCCGTCCAGGAGGCTTTAGGACCAATCCTTCATGATTATCAGTACACTCAATTGGCCTGGATCTCAAAACAAGGGCTTTAATGCTGGTGCTTCTGCGTTGTGAATCCATCTTGTCTAATTGCTTATAGTAACCGAGGTCGCAAGTCCTTCGGAACCGAGATGCAGTCCTCGTTTTGTGGATGGCCGTTGGCTCCTTGTGAGCTTGTCCGCCCTTTGTCAGCTCTTGTTTTAGTGCTGCTGGGTGTCCACCCACCCTCCTCCCCAGTGAAGACCAGTGGGAAGCCGGTTTAGTCACCGACAACCCGACCCATGCACAGGTTGTACTGGCTTACATGGTTTACCAGTAGCAAGTCGGTTAACCAGTAGCTAATCAGTTGACCTGAACTGCGGATATGAAATCAAGTGAAGCTATGTTCCTTGCAGTTATGAACGCAATTTTTCCAATCAAATCAACTGACACATTGATTCTTGAGGAGTGGAAAACCGGAATACCGGGAGAAAACCTCTCAGAGCAGAGTAGAGAACCAACAAACTCAACTCACATGTGATGCCAAGTCTAGGAATTGAAACCAGGCCACATTGTTGGGAGGCGAGTGATCTCACCACTGCACCATCCCTGTTCCCTGGTACGTGTACATGTATTGAAACCACTGTGACTCCTTACCTGGAACCTTGCAACACCTTCACCATAAGCCCCCTTGTCTTTTGCTAATCTTGCCATATGATACTGAGCTATAGCAATGAAGAAATCGTGCTTGGATGATAAAATGATACCCCACTCCTAAAACAACAAAAAACCAATAGATAATTAAGAAACACTTAACAACTGCCTCGCAAAGTGGAGGTTGGGTGCCTGAGACATCCAGGAGCTTCCACCATTGGCAGCCAGCTCCAAGATGGAGACTGCTCCCATGGCTGACAAATCCAGGCAACCAAGCCATGAGCCCCCACATGGAACTAGAAAAGCAGGCACCCATCAAACCACAAACCACAGAACTGAACCCGGCCCAAACTGGTGGGAGGCCAGTACTCTCACCACTGTACTATCCCTGCACCCCTAAATACGTGTACCCCTAATAAATGTACATGCCAACACAGCAAGAAAATTTATGTAACTCTCTGACTTTAAGGTCAAGTACAAGTTAGGGGCTTAGTTTCCAAAGAAACTGTGTTGCTGCATCGGCGTGGAACTAAAACACTTAAATGAGTTTATCAACTGATTTGATATGATAAATTGACTGCCACAAAGAAAATTGAAAGCTGTAGCTTTCAAGTACAAGTTAGTTCACGGTCTCAGCTTCCTGTAGCCCCAATATTAAAGCATCACGGTACATGTAGGGCACACTACAAGTTTAGAATGTTTCTAAACATTAAGAGACCACAGAAACGACTTTGCATTTGCTTTAATGCCACAAAATTAATGTCTTCTTAGTTTGGTTATCATTTCAGCCCTTCACAATTGCATGCTACATGTATTTACCGCTCCACCCAACAATGAATAAATTAATAATAATTATCAAAATGAAAATATTGTTTCAGGTTGCACCAAAAAAATTAATGTTGAAGGCCCCAGGAGGACAAGAGAGGAAAGAGTTGTGTCACCTACAGCGATCTACATGTACAATAATCCACAATGACCTACAATGACCTACATGCAAAAATTTAACGGCCTACTTAAATGGCTTGCAATCAGAGAGAAAGACAAAAAAAGGATCAGAGTGAAGTGTTTGGTGAACGGAAAACATCCATTGTGAGTTGTCACACAACGCTTTTAGTCCATTGCATGACAGCCCAAATGACAACAGCAATTTTGCACATGGCCTTGAAGGCAGAAACAAACTGCGAAAAGACCCTTCCAAGGTTTTCCCTTGTTTTAAAGCTAAAATGAAAATGTACAAATATCAAGGCTTTGCTTGGCAACAATAAAATCTTAATTACATTGAGAGCAGGAAAAAATTAAGAGAAGATTATAAATAAGTTATTCTTCCCACAATGTTTCCTTTGGTTCATAGTGCACAATGAAAGTTTTCAACTTGCTCAGCAATGTAGGTCATTGATTGGCTCAAAGCGCAGAGTGGAATGCTTTTTAACCTACATGTATGTAGGGCTTGAAATTGCGACTCACTGGTCGCCAATGTGACCAAAAATTGAGTACTGGCGACTAGATTTTCAGAACTGGTCGCCAGCTGGGGAATCACCTTTTGTCTGATAACCCAGGATAAACAGCAGACAACTTCTGTATTTGAATCTTTAGTATGATGAAATCGTTCGGAACTGAACTAAAATAATGTCTAAATACTACATGTAAAAAAAAATAGCAAAAAATTTACTTCAATACATCACCACGTTTAATAGGAGGCATGTACAAAAGTCGGACCGGATCAACTCGGATCAACTTGGATCATGAAAAAAACATTAAATTAAATGAAATTGAAATTTTTACCCATTTGAAGGTTAAAATTCCAGTCAAAAATGGGCCAAATGGACCTAGATGAAGGTAAAATCTAGGCCTTCTTTTGTCAGTGAATGTATATATTTGCTTATTTTTCACAGCAAGCTTTTTTCCAACCATTTTGGACTGAAATCCCTTGTCATCAAGCAGGCCAAATTTTTCTTAATGATTAGCTGAATCTATCAACTTCCTGTTCTCCAACTTAGGAGCTAACCGCAAGTAAAGCGAATTTCTGCGAAATCTCGTAGCGTAACTGAAATGGGTACGACTGTAACTATCAATGTGGTGGACGGATACAAATTCACTGACAAAGATGGCCTAGATTTTACCTTCATCTGGGTCCATGATCGTGGAGATTGACGGATGATCAGGGATGGATGAACCAGGGGTTTCAATAAGCACCGACGGCCGACGAAAAGCGTCGGCTGCTTCGCTCAGACAAGTCGACTACTTTTAACCCTACATTGAATTAATTGAAGAATTCCTTCAAACCTGAAGTAAAATTCATTTTTGATCGACGTGAATGTACCTTTTTTAACCTCAATTTCAAAATAATTATCAGATTTGATATTGCCATCTTTGAGCTACAGTGCACGGCTATAACTTTTTTCCGCATTTTTGCCTAGACCAACTGTAACATTTTTTACGTAATTCAATTACGTTTAGTTACGTCCCCAAACATATCAAGACGTTTAATGTAAAACAGGTCATTATTGAGTAATCGTTGCATCAAGACTTGTTTTCCAAAAACAGTAAATATTTCGTTAGTTTCATCGGTTAAGCCTTTTCGTTTGTTCAGATTAAAATGACATATTCTTATCGTTCGACAGAACTGATTTCTCATGTTGAGAAATGTTGAAATTTGCGCTTGAAAAAACGCTCAAAAAAGGTTTGCCGTTCCCGGCAGCTTGAAATTGGTAGTTGTCGAAACATCATATAACGTTAAAAATCGTTAATTTTCCTTTTGAAATGGTTTTCCAAATTTTTCTTCGCTGGAAATTATCAAAAGAATGCGCTTAATTGCACACTCAGTGTCTCTGTTGATTAGAAATCTTCCTTCATCTTTGTACTCAATTTGGTGCCCAGAACGCTGGAAATCACATTTCAGAGCTTCCAGATTTCACAATCGTCTGGGGGACCATGCCCCCAGACCCCCCTAGACGAAGGGGCCTAACGGCCCCTTCTTGATACAGTCGGCTACTAGACTCAAACCAGCTGCCTACTTCAAATTTCATTGAAACCTCTGGATGAACACAAGACGAGTACGAGTGGAACTGGCACTAAGAATGCAAAATGGCAGCTTGACTACACAGCACAACATGGAGAAACATCTCAAGTCTTTCTTAATTTGGCCCATTTTTGACTGGAATTTTAAATTAACTTTCAAATGGGTAAAACTTTCAATTTCATTTAATTTTATGTTTTTTTCATGATCCGAGGCGATCCGCGTTGACTGGCGGTCCGAGTTGATCCGGTCCGACTTTTGCACCTGCCTTCAAAAGGCGCCATATTGTTTCAGAGGCTTCATGGGATCGTGGGCGCTTCTTGCTGGTTGCGTGAGTTTTTGCAGCCGGAAGACGAAGATTCAGCATGAAGGTGAATTCATAATTCAAGCAGTTTCTTTCTTGCCATTATTTTAATTATGACTTTCCTTGCATGCAAAATAACAGTTAAAATCATGTTCCTATGTACGTCATATATGAAATAAGTTGGCAACCAAATGTTTCCCATTAGTGGCCAGCTGGCTCCTGAGCAAAAAGGTTAATTTCGAGCCCTGCTGTGTACTGCAAACATGCGGCAGTGCCCTCAGAGCTGCAAATTATCATTTATTTTAGCTCATTACAGGTCAATAGCTACTTTTAGCACATAATGTACCTCATTGTAGGTCATTGTACATCATCGTACAGTAGGTCATTGTAGGTCATTGTAGCTCCTTGTGGTCAATGTAGCTCATTGTAGGTCATTGTACATGTAGGTCATTGTAGATCACTGTATGTCATTGTAGCTCTAATTGTAGGTCATTGTAGGTCATTGTACGTGGGTACATGTAACTGTAGATCATTATAGATATCACTGTAGGTCATTCCTTGTTTTAGTAACTACATGTACGATTAGCATGCACGTGATTGCCAAAGACAACTTACTTTTTCCAGTTGTTGTTTAACTGTAGATACTTGAAAAGCAGCATTTGCTTCCTTGTAAAAATCAGCTGCTTGTGCAGCCACCTTTGCTATTACAGCATCCTTCATCTTATCTGCAAAACACACAAACAAAGCAGAGACACAATGGAACAATTATTTCTTTGGAATTATGAAGGACCTTGTCAAGAAGTTAGGTTTTCTGAAAGATCCATGTGATTGACTGATGAGGGGAATTTTACTACAGCTGTAATTATTCGCCACTGACAGTGTGATTAGCTACCCCTTCCTACATATACACTCTAGCAAACAATCCCGTAATCCAGCAAAATCGCAAAATCCTTTATAGAATCCTACAGAATCCTGATCATGCATGAAGGATCTTGAATGGTGCTAGGATCCTGTTCACGATCCTACAGGTGTAGTTGACATCAGGATTACACACAGGATCCTGACTAAGAATAAGATCATGTAATTAAAAGCACCTTGTTCTGTTTTGTTCCAGATACTCTCTTGTCCTTGAGCCAACATGAGCGCACTTAATGCAGACAGCATCTCAACAGACAGATCCGGTGTTGGCACCTGATGCAACTGTGCAAACACTGAATCCTTCAGCAACTGAAAACAACCACTGGCACGCTGGCCGAAAAAAAAAAACAGTCAGATGTATAATTGCTGTATTTAAAGCACAGTGAAGTAGTAAGTGGAGCAGGAGTGGCCCAGGAGTAAAAAGAGGAAAACGTCTGTGGCCTGGCATGGGTTCACATCCTGAAAGTGATGGTTTTGTGCTCTTCCTTGGATCAACGCTACTCCGCTCGCACATGAAAATCTGAACAATAACTGGAAAACAAGCTGCTCAAGGCACGTGGCTGGTCTGGCTGGTAAACAAACTGCGGCTGCATTCAGACCCTTTGTTGTGCTGTATGAATGTACTACATTGTGCAGTCAATTAAATTTATGGGAAGAAGGTCCTCAAAACAGATGACAGGCCAGGATTCTTTATTTGTTTTACACCGTATAAAGAATTGTTTAATTTCAACAGTCAGGTATTTGGCTAAAATTTTCACAAAACTTTACAAATGTATTTTGCAAATCCTACAATGTACAACTTGCATCAGCCCTACATTTGCACTCTCATAAAGCACACTGTTTTAACCATTCAGAGTGTGTGTTATATCGAAACTTCATTATAATATTAGTTATACATTTAACAAAAAAAGCTTTCAAAGGAGCATTCTTTCTAAGAATCTTTCTAATCCTTAATTTTAATAATTTAATTAATGTCCTTTATTCAGAGCTGCTGGTGTACAAGCTCACCTGAAACATTTTTGCTGCAGTTTTTAAACCTTCATCTGACTGAAAATTTTGACTAGCAGCAATCTGTCCTTGTAAAACGCCAATGTTGAACAGCAAACTTAGACGTTCAAACTGGAGACTTGACATAGCTGCAGACAAAAATTATTGAAACAGGGAAGTTTCCATCAACTGTGTGTAATAGTAACTACCGGTACTAAAGGTAATGCCACTCATAACCTGGTGCTTGTTTCACAAAAGTGCAACACAATCCCTTGCACCTGAAACTCAACAATAATTATGTACATCTGCTTCTTCTACCATCTGTGAAAAAATACTAAGTTCTTGAAAGGTTCCATCCCTAGAAACATCTTCCCTTCTTAGTTTAAGATAATGGCCACTGCCCTTTAGGGCCTTTTAATGTGGAGATGCAAGCATAAGACTTATTAAGGAGTTGATCTCAAGGCCACAAAATTCCGAACAGGCAAACACTTACAGCTTTTGCGATACCCAAACAAGGATCCCTTGTCAAATGCATCATACCAGGTAAAGGAGATTCTGATCTGTTGAATGTGACCAAAATTGTGAAAGTGCTAAAATTCAAAGCAGATCTAATAAGAAATTTACAGAACATATTTAACTTATACGTCTAAAATTGTAAATGGTTTGAACCCAGGAGTTATATCATTAAGTAAAGTACGATCGTCCGGATGAGTGTAGTCCTGAGAAGGACTGTTTGAGATGACATTGACTGACGTTTCGACAACCTGAGCGGAAGTCATCTTCAGAGTCAAGTTGACTCTGAAGATGACTTCTGCTCAGGTTGTCAAAACGTCAGTCAATGTCATCTCAAACAGTCCTTCTCAGGACTACACTCACCCGACGATCGTACTTTACTTAATGTTATACGCCTAAAATAAATATAATTTAAGTGAGCCTTGCCATCTCTCGCTGTCCTCAGGGCGATATCACACAAGTTACAATCTAATTGCTTAATTAAGAATACACAGAACTTCATTATCTCACTGGCTATTTCCAAATATTCTGACTAGCTGTGAACTCCAGTTTCAAGTCCAAAATTCTATAAAATGAATATACTGTAATTCCAAATTTAGTCCTTCAAACATGACAGAAAAATGGTCTAAGCAAAAGACAGGCTAAACGTAGGCTGGAAAACTGTGTAAATGAATTAGTTTTTTGTTAGCAAGTTTTCCTTAAATGTTTACATGTACATTCTGGTTTTGAAACAAGCAACACAAAAGTGCAACTATGCACATGAACCTCTAATTTCACAATATTGATCACATGTACTACACAATAAGGAGCAAACTAAAGAGTGATTTTCTTGTCATCTGGTAGGATGACAGTCACAGAAAACATGGCATCTGACAGGATGCGGCAATGCGGATCCGCATAATTCTCTAAAATCCGAATCCTCCACATAAAATTTTACGCGTAAACAGAAAAAATGCCTGATGTTAGTGACAAAGCAGCTGCTTACCATCCTCATAAACATAAAAGCCAAAGAGATTGACTGTTTTGAAATGCTTATTTTCCTGAACATTAAAGATCGATTGAAGAAAACACACCATTTCATTTGCAAGACAAAAGGTCATAAGAAGTTTCCACACATTTTTCGGCAATGAGCCTGGACAATAGAACCTGTGTTATAATGGTGTCGAAATGTAAAAAAATTATCTGGTCGCAAAATGCGACAAGATACAGCGTATATTGTATATGAAAATTTAGGTGCACGTTTAATAGAATTGCAAATTAAATTGTATCATATTGTAGGGAAAATAGGAGCCCGCAATACACATTGTGTAAAAAAACAGCTGAAAATGGTCAATGATCGAGGGAATGGATCGCGGTCCTTATGCTCCATATCTCCAAATTGAAACAAAATTCACGACAAGAAACAAAATGATTTTTTACCACCTTATTTATTTTAGCAAAAAATGCAGCAAAATGCCAACTGCTATCCCTTTTATTTCAACGGTGAACGTTGGTCGCAAATTGGCCACTCCTCCATACATTTTAATCTCAAAGAAAACAAATTCAGTCACAAATGCAACAGTAAACTGTATTGGTCGCAATTTCGAGTCCTCATTTACCATAAGAAGGCACATAATTATCCTGTACGGGCCTTATAATATTATTATTATTTTTATAGAACGTTTAAATTTCCGCATAATCAATGCATGTTTATGCATAATATGGCCAATTGATTTGCTTTACATGTATGATCAAACATTTCAACCTCAAATATTTTGGTGAATACAGTGAACAGGACTGTGCTATGATGTTTCTTGAAATATTTAACGGTCATGTCCGGAGAGTGCATGAAAATTATTATTCACATTTCTTAAATTCATAAAATTAACAGACTTCCTTAATCAGGTCAGGTCTCTGAGGTCTTCTTCCACGATTTTCAGGAATTCATTATCTTTCTAACTGCTCAGTCATTCAACCCTCTTGGAAACGCTTGTGAATTGTAATTGACAACAAAATATCTCCTCCCTACGATGATAACGATAACGTAGCTGTAATATGAAGCACTATGTAAGAACAAATCTGATGGATGTCTCCGATAATGAATGACTCCACGAAGAAACAGAAAAATGTACCGACAGAAAAATGGAGGTTTCATATCATACAAAAGCTCTGTGCCTGCGTGCGGTACATTTTCGTTGACAGAGAGGCTTTAACAAGTAAAGGTGTATGTTAGAACACATTGTGCAATGGTTAATGGTGAGTGAGGGATTAACCCATTGACGATTAACCCATCGACGAGTAAAATCGTCTGGCATTAGACAGAGTAAAGTTTAAGCTGGTTTGGGTGACAGTATGAATGCCATACATGTACAATGTTATTGTACAGCATTCTTGTAGGGCATTATAAGTGCCACCTTGTATGTCAAACAGTAAATGGGAGACACAGTGCATTACATTAATGTAAATGTATTAAATGCACTCAATCAACTTTACAACAAACTGACCTGTGATTCTGAAACAGGAAATTTTCCTTCCATAGATTCCAACTGATCAAAGTACCTGTACAGAGTTGCATGAACAGAAAAGATTGTGCAAATCTTCTATCACTGGTACAGTGTAATCATATACTGTATCATTATACCAGGGTATTTCTTGAAAAATTTGGGAATTTTAGCCATCATCAAGCAGTCTCTTGCTTTCACAGCTGTTCATTGTACCTCATAAAGGCACCAGATTTATTCACGGTCTTTTTTTCTTCCTTAAGGATAGGGCCCACTAATTCAAAGGTATTTTTGCACAGTTTACCGAATATGCAAGAAAAGCAGATCTTAACAAGTGTTATTGAAATCCAAAAAGAAAATTAGGAAACCATGCATTGTTTGAAGAAAATAAGTCAACAATATTTGCAAAAAGCTAAAAAATACAAAGCAATGTATGGCATTCTTTTCCAAATTGAAGTTTAACCCATTGACTCCTGGGGTTTCCCCCTTAATGAGTAAAATCGTCTAGCGTTAGACAGAGTAAAATACTCTGTCCAGTTTAGCCCAGTTTAGGGATGAAAGGGTTAATTATCTTTGAAAAATGCATGGTTAGCCCCAATTTTCACTTTGGATACCAAGAGCACTTACAAATTTCTTCTTTCTCCGCATACTTTTGAACCGCGCAAAAATATCCCTGTATTAAATTAAGCGCCACCCATAGGAAATCCGAGTATCTCCAGATAAGCAGAACGTATGAGCAATAACAATAGTAGGCACCGTCCTTAATCTAACAAAAATTAATGGTCACAAGTACAGTATACATGTAACAAGCAGGCTAATGCATTCATGCCACCAGTTCATTCACATCTATAACTCATATTATTATGAATGTGGATCATTGACAACACAGACTGAGGCACCGCTAACATTGAACATTGAACCAGGAACTCCAGGTACACCTACAATGTACATTTTGATCGCTCGTCCAACAAAACACAAACCCACTAAACTCTTTAATTGAGTTACTTAATTTTGTGCCATCTTTCTGAGCACACTTGATGCAGTGGGTTTGCCTAAATCCTATATCTTACAAATGTTTAGCAAGAGCTACACTGTACATGTTGTCATATTATTTGATATGGACCTTTTGCCCAACCCTTTCATTTCACTATAATGTTCAAGGCTGTGCTCTAAGGAAAATTTCACGGCGCCCTTCGGGCTCCCAAGAATTTCAGCTGGGGTGTCCAGCCCTCCAAGTTGGTCGCCCAAATTAATTAATGAATTCATTAATTAATTATCTGAGATCAACAACGCAGCAAGATCTTCATCTGTCTCTCTCTCAACAAAACATTGCTGCTACCGCTCTGGTGATCATCGAACTCGCTAGTGCAAGAAAAACCCGCAACCCGTCAACTTTTTCATGCCATACTTGAAAAAGACGAGAAAAGTGGCAATGCCACCGTTCATTTTCAGGTTTAAAAGTGCAAAAGTAATGATTGCGGCAGGTTTATGTGAAGACGTTTAAGTGTAATACAGGTAAACCTTTTAGTTTGGTTGAAAATAAATTTTCAAAACGTGAATCAATGCCGCTTGATTCCGTGAAACAATGAAACCACCTGTGAAACAATGAAACTGTGAAACAATGAAACTGCCGTGAAACAATGAAACCACCGCGGCCCAAAAGCTATCAATTTTAATTTTTTGAGCAAGTCATCTTGATCTGGACGAAAATCATCGCTACAGGACAGAACTAAAGTATTTTTTCCTTATATCATCAGGAAAATGCTGAAAATGTTTAGTGGAATGATCTCTTTTGTGGATTCGGTCGAAGCGCCAGTCACAACGTTATTTGTTTAGGGCATGCAATGATTTGTCACGACACCAAAGACAACGCGGGTTGCTCTGTTTTTAAAACAACAACAAATAACATGATATCTTTCCCTTTTTTTATTTATTTATTTCATATACTGGGGAAAAACAACCGTAACCTAAACATATTTTAGCCAAGCAGGCGCAGCAGCGAAAAATCGTAAAAATATTAAATTTGCACAAACTGCGACTCCCGGGTTCATACAAAAATAAATTGCACCGCTTTGCCGTCTGCGCTTTAGCGCTGTCAGAGCAGCAGTAACAACTCTTTTTTTAAAACTATTACCAAGAAATGCCAAACTCCACATTCCAAATTTATAGCTACTTTTTGAGAAAGAATCGAAATTCGTGCGGCCGCCGGCCATCACGTGGAAAGAGTCACGGATTATGTTACATGTGAAATCAATCATGTTGAACGGCCTTTGAACCGATTGTTTCGTACGAAGAAAAAACCTTTTCTTAGAGGTTTCGTAAACTGCTAAAAATAGAATAAACGGGAGTGCCCGGCCGGGCGCCCGGGTAATTTTTCTCACTCGCCCGAAGCCATATGTTAGTCGCCTCAGGCGACCGGGCGCCGTTAAAGAACAGCCTTGATGTTTATTTGGCCTTTGAAAATCACCCTACAATTCAATGCTCAAAATAAAATAAACAATTCTGGGTCAACCCTGTTCCAAAAGGTGGGTAACCAAACCCTGTGCAAGCCTGGATTTAAATAATGGTCCAAGTCTTTGATCTGCATCGCCTGCATGTTTGAGATTATCTCTTGCATTTTCCAATCTGGCAAAATTTTGTAAAAGCCACAGATAATCAAAACACCGGAAAATGCTCAGCTGCAGTAAAGTTGTTGTTGTAAACTTCACAATGCTATCTCACATTGACAAAAATGGGAAAACCAACAAGTCAGTCCGGTGGTGCTTATGTAATTCATTTTATTTTTTCCTGGGTTGTCTGTGGTCTTTTCTTGGGCAACCATGCTGTTTATTTTACCAAAAACTGGTCGTCCATTAAAATTTCTGGTTGTCTGAGATGACCAGACAATGGCTACTTTTGAGCACCGCCCTACATGTACATGTAGATACCATAGTTATTATGGTCATTATTCTGTCCAACTTGAGCAAAGAGTTTCTGCAGAAAAATAGCAGAGTGCACATAAATGTGCACATGTGACCAACAACGGTTACATCATTTGTCACCTAGTATGGTATCAAGGTAACTGAAGAAAGCATGACCTCTCCTTGGAGGAATGTCATTCTCTTTCATTTCCCAATTAAGAAAAGTACTCAACAGTACACATGTACACATTTGTTCACATTCAGCAGTCTGTCGTTTAGGTTGATTCTTGTACTTTCAACTACAAGTTTTACTGTGCCCTCGATATAAGCTGAGAAGATATGCAGAACATCGTGAACCGGATCGATCCAACGGTGTTGAAGATATGCCTCGTAATGACTGTAATTAGCTACAAGGTAAAGTGGCACCGCCTTTAATCGACCTTAGTTAAATTAAAATATAAAAAGTCGTTGATTTTTAGCGGTAGACACACTGTACAAGTCTATGAGCTCAAACGTGACCACCTATTTGGTGACAAATGAAAAATATATAGACCGATGCGCTGCAAATCAATTTTCTTCGAAAGCAGCCTCTTTTTAATAGTAAGCTTATGTTCTTTCCACACCAACATGTACATCCTATGCATCAAAAATCATCCAACTTACATGTTGTTTTTTTTTCTTACCTTAACAAAGGCTCCAATGCAGACTCGTGTTTATCGAGAGTTTGCATTACACAAGTATTTCTCAACTTTGTAAGTTCAGCAATGGCGTCCTCATTTTCCGTCACGGCCTCAGCGGAAAAGGTGTTTTTAATGAACTTCTCCAAAGGCTTTTTAAAATCAACACCGTCGGAACGTTTCAACGGGAGGTTTATCCAACCTGCCATATTCATAAACGCGAGTCGCTTTCGTTCCACTCTTGTTACTGCGCGATTTTTCCTTCCATCCGTTCGAACGAGGAGAATTCGGAAGATATTTTTAGAAGTTTACAGGGTGTCAAAACCAGTCCTACTCGGCCGTAGTCGTTGCGCCGCCAGCCGGAAGACCGGGCCAACTTTGGCAAACTGTTGATAAAGAGGTTGTCAGGTCTAATATAGCAACCTGTCAGATAAAAAACAATCAGGAGCCCATCTCCTGAAATAGTTTCATAATAAATAGCTTTTATGTAAAGTTGATAATAATTCTACATGTAGAATTACATTATTCAGTGTCTCGTTAATCATAAGATATGAGAAGGGGTAGTTTCTAAAGAAACTAGGGAATTTAAGATCTACAACGGCGACGGTCGACGAAAACGTCACCTCAAAATATAACTCTCCTTTATTGTAAGTCTTTCGCGATTATTCAGTCTCTTTCACGTCCTACAATGTGGGCGAAGTATCCTAAAAATGAATTGGTACGAGCGTTTTCAGAGTTAAAATAGAGAATGAAAGATTCTCTGTTGCATGCTCACGTTGTCGTCAAACCTTCAAATTTGGTGATTTCACGTCGTCGTTATGCAGAGGACTGCTAAGATACTTGCTAAAATCCGTGCTGCACGTGCAGCACGATTATTTACGCTCTTTTAACCAATGATATTATTGTTTTGTAGCGTTGTCGTAGTCGTAGCCGTCGTCGTTTCTTAAATTCCCTATTGTGGTGCTGCGTCGGTGGGAAAGTAGTATACAAAACTTTGCTTTTATCAAAGGAGTTGATAATGTAAATTGGCCACCGAATCTCTGATCGTTGGCCAATTAACATTATCAACTCCGTTGATAAAACCAAATTCTCGTTAATGGTAGTCCACTCTAAACTAGCCGGGAAAATTCAAAATGACGCTTACAAAGTGCATTTTGTATAACATGTTCTTTGTGCATACTTGAAACGTCATGGGACATACTTTCATCCGTTTCCAATAAGCCAGTTCGAAGCTTCAAAAAGCACATGCGCAACGGGGGATAGAAACAAGCATAAGCTTATGTTACAATACAAAGGATGCTAAATGGAAATCCGTTGCAACTAGGGAAGATTTAGAATGGATATAGGGGTTTAATTCCTAAAGAAACTATGTTGCTGCGTCGGTTGGGAGGTGAAACACACAAATGGGTTTACCAACTGGGTTGATATGGTAAATTGACCAACGTAAAGGAATTTTTGACAGCTGACGTTTCGACCGATGGAAGATTTAGGTTCACACTGCAACGGAATTGACAAAGCCTTAGTTTGATGCTGCTTACTAAAATAGGAATAGTAACTTTGTAAGTTAGTACATTTATTATGCATCAGAGGGGCATACAACCAGGTCGCTTCGGGCAACTATTTTCCAAAACAAAGCAAGGAAATTTGTGAGTTTTTATCCCAACGTGCACAACTCCGAACCGGCTTATTGCTTACACATGACATTTGATCATTATGACGAGGTTTTATTAATTTTCGAAGTTTTATTCCCTTACCGCGTTCATTACAAAAGCAATTCAAGAGGCGTGTTGCACAAACGTTGGACTTAATTTTAATTAAGCACAGTTCTCGACGTTTGCATTGATGAGATAAAAAAAAGGTAGAACACTTGATCGCCCTAGGCCTGTGTAAAGGAATCTAGGTGGCCTTCCGACTCCAGATCCCAGCCCGTAAAGAGAGAACTTTACTTCCTCTTAGGTTTTCGAAATGTCATCACTGAATAGTTTTTGTCACGAGTGAATAAGCTCTGTTCCTTGTCTCCCTCAGTATCTCGGAGAAACGAAAAGAAAGGGAATCTGGGACCGAGATCGAAGCATGCCAGAGGAGCACAAACGTGCTTTCAAAATGGACTTCGTGGAGGAGAATATATATGAAAGGCTTCTGTCGTGAAAATATGGTTTATTTACTGAGGCTATTAAGTGCCATTTCTTTGGCAATCTCCTCCGAAGTTTTGCCTACGTTTTGAGTTTTTTTCCCGACTTTTTTCCTGTCCTCACTTTTTTTTGCTTTTTTTCCGACTTTTTTCTCGACTTTTTTCGGAAGGCTGCTAACCCTTACCTACCTGTGTGGCTTGAAACCAAAGATCCCTAAGACTGGAAAAGGGAAAAAGCAACCCAAAACGCTCAATTTGGCTGACCCTAGGCCCCAAACCCAACTTTAGGCCGAGTTAGGCCTATGTAGGGTTAACCAAATTGAGGGTTTGGGGTTACTTCCTTCGTTTTCGAATCTTAAGGTCTTAGGGGTATTAGGGGTCTTTGTTTTCAAGACAAGTAGGTAGGGATCAGCGGCCTTCCGAAAACAGTCGAGAAAAATGTCAGGAAAAAAGTCAGGAAAAAAGTCGGGAAAAAAGTGAAAACGCAGGCAATACTTCGGACGAGATTTGAAATTAAAAGAGTAGTTATTGCAGGAGCTGATCAGCAACTGGTTTCTGTGATGCCTATTTGATATTTGATCTCGCTGCTCTGCTCTCTTCTTCAAAGATGTCCTCTTTTGCAAAGCACTGTGGGATGGTATTAGAGTGCGTCAAAAGACGGTTTTTAGAAAGACTGAACAATCTTGGAATTTTTTTGTTCTTACAAAGACAAAGAAGCTTGGTTAAACGAATTATGCATAAAACTGGTCAGCACCATTAAGTTGTTACATTTCCAGAGATACAAGATTTCTGGCAGGGGCGGATCCATACCGGTTTCCAACGTTTTACGGAAATCGTTCAGAAACACAGGAAAAGGGACTTTAGAGAGTTAAAACCCAGAGCATTCCAGGGGGAGCATGCCCTCAGACTCCCCTAGAAACATTTTCGTTGTTTTGGAAAGCGGTCATTATTATAGTTATCCTAGATCCTCCCCTGTCTCGGATACTGAACTCCAAAGTAAAGCAAGATCAGTACCAAAACCTTAATTTCGATTCACTAAAATTGAGCCTTAGATAAAAGACATCACCTCGGGGCTCACACAAATCCTTAAGTCATTCCACAGGGCCTGGAAATCACCTAAGCTGTATTTTTATCTCAAAATTGGACTGTTCCTTCCCTTAGGCCTTCATGGTTGTTTCTTTAGGTCTTAAACATTGCATGATTATTGCAATAAGTCTAGTTCCACGAACGCCCAGTTAAAACTGGGTAGAAGCGATTAGTTAATTTCCAAATAAAAGCAAAGCCCATCGAAAAACGTTTCCTCTTGACGTCACCAACTCCTAACAAGTTCCATCACTCAACGGGCACAGCCAGTGGATGGTAATCTCGCTTGAAACTGTGTTTCTTTTTAGCATATATGAAGTATGACAAAAGCAAAACGCTGACTGCTAAAACAAGTGCCATCGCAATGGTGCTCAAGGAAATGCTTGCATCTGCAAAGTAACGGAAATAGTAATTCAGTTATGAACAACATTTTAATCAAAGGACAGTGGATCATCACTCTGGAGACACACAGTGGAGCACCATGGTTAACAAAGGTGGTAACCCCGAGAAATTTTGCTTTTGGTTATGACGTCATCGTTCGACCGTACGTTCCTCTTTTCGAAAGGTCGCGCTGCTGAAAACCGCGATTTTTGGCGGGAATTTGCATGAGGTGGATCCCCCGTTTATGGCAGGACGTTGCATCGCTAGCGTACTGCATTTGACACAGCGTTTTAGTTAAACAACAAGAAATATTAAAGACAATCAAAAAACAAGCTAAGTATTTTTTATCATCCTATAAATGTTACAAATTGGCCAATCAGAGCATTAGCCAATACAGGGCCGTATTTCATAAAACGTACTGCTCAAGCAGATCGAGTGAATTCAACCAATGAAATTAAAATAATTTAAATATATCATTAGCCGGGGAACGAGGGAAAAACAGTCAGCGCCAATAACAAGGAAACAATGCGTTTACTCGAATGTTCAATAAAACGCCAACTGTAATCAAAGGAGAGTACGTGGAAACAGATACGAAGCGCAAGCGCACGCGCAGCGTTAACAACTGCTGAGTAAAATGTAAATAACGTGATGGATTGGCTGCCTCCTAGCTCTCTCTCTCTATGGCCTAGCATCCAAGCACAGAAGTAAGCTGAATGTGAATGCAAGACATACAGAGCCGGAACTAGAACAACAACAGTGAAAAGCGAATGTAGTACGCACAATGGTTGCAGTCTCTGGTACAACTAAGTGAAGTCATACGGAGCAGTGCTACCAGGAAGAACGCAAAGGCCTGGCACACTATTCTAAGTCCCAATTCCCGATTGTGCCAAAATAGGGCACGTCGTTGGCGGCCAGATCCCCTTGGTGGGACGACAGCAGCAGATTCAGGTGGTGCCCCAGAAAGAGCCACGTAGTCTGGAAAAGTGGCTGGTGGGCAGGGCTGTGGGACAATGGCTGCAGGTAAGGGAGAAATTTCCTGGACAGGTATAACGTCATGCACAGGTGATGGAACCTTGGGTTCTTCGTAGACTGGGGACCGAGTAACCACTTGAGAAGGCCCAGGGACAATGGCGTGTCTTGGTGGTAGTCTAATGGAGAGGGCTTGCAAAGGCAACGGATGGGACCCTGTGGGGACTGAGCCAAAACTGTCGAGGCCACTGGATAACATTCGGACATAGGCACCCAATAGACTTTGGTGCGAAACTGGGAGGTGGTGAACTTCCGGAGCACACAAGAGAGGTCCTCACGGAAGCTGACCACGAGGTATTTCTTACGAGCTTTCACTTTGTCTTTGTCACTCTTCAAAGAAGACTACGTCGCCGACAGAAACAGCAGCAGAGTGTATGTTGGTACGGCTGCGAGCCTTAGACTTTGCACTCGGTGTGTGATTCTGCTGCCGGTCAACGATGGGTAACTGCTGGCCAGTTAGCCAGTCACGTTGGGTCCCCGACCTCACGCGCCGAAAGGTCATCACGCCGGATGCGGGAGTTTGTGTTTGCTGTCGCTAGTGCGATAGTGACGTACGACACAGGTCCTTCCTCGGGGGACAAGTTTAGGAGCTCTAAACCAAGCTTCTCAATGGCACGTTCAGCGACAGGATACTTATTTGGATTCTTGGCCCTGCCAATCTCCAAGGTAATACCGTGGGAGAGGAGGATTGGATCGCGGGCAAGTGAACAAAAACCAGGATCAGGATCAATACGAACTGTCGCACCGCACCGCCATCATGTAAGGAACGCTGGGAACATAGGACTATGATGGCATCGCGGAGATCATGTTTCTCGGTCCTGATAAGGGTGATCAAATTGTATGAGGAGACAGTTTCTCTTAGAACTAGGATCAATTGTCGGTGATGTCGGGCGACATCGGCAGCAAATGAAACGCCAACGGGCTTTTTCCTTGAGTGAGGCTGGAAGTGTCTAGGGATTGACTTCAGAGACTGACAGGTGTGGCAGGAGGAAGATATAAAATCGATGGCGTTGTCAACATTTCGAGCGAAGGATTATCTGCTGAAGAGACGCTTGGTTTGGTACTTTGATGGATGAATAAACCGGATGTGACAAGACCATCTAAGATGGAGCATGGAACAACTAGGCAATCACGAAAGGGTTGGAATCACGAGGGATTACGACATCCTTAAGGTAGCGTTTCCCATCAAAAATGTTTGTGGCTTTCTTACAAGGTCAGGTACCTTGGCTGAGGTGAGAGTGTGTCCTCCGGAGGTGAGGGCACTCCAGCTGGGTAGGCTGCCAAACAGCACGGCTAGTGAAGGGCATCTTGACGGAGCCTTGAAGGACATCACTAACGGAGAGGCTGCGAATAACAGAATCTTCGAGTTGGACGATGAATTTTCAGTTTTTGCAAATGGAATCCAAGCATTCTTTTGGGTTGCGACTGGCATAATCAGAGGGTAGGTTCTCAACACCGGCGATGTGACGTAAGAGGACGGAATAGCGGATAACTGTTGACAGGAAGGTGGTCACTCTGGAACGGGCTGAGAATTCTCCCTTCCTGAGCTTGCCATACGCTTGGACGCAAGGTCTGCTGTCAGTGAGTACCTCGGTTTTGGGTCGTGATTGAATGATATAGGGGGCAAAGTGTTTAATTGCCGCGACCATACCCAAGGCTTCAATATCGCAAGGCAACCAAGTCACTTGTTGCTTACGAAGCTTGGCACTGAAAATCCAGCTAAGAGCAGCTTCCCATTGCGGTGTACATACAGTGTGGCTGCGATACCTCTATTCTTAACGGCGCCGTCGGTCACTATCCATAAGGCATCTTGTGGCTGGGGGATGGTGATGGTCCGGTTTTAAAGGTCAGCAGAAATTTTATCATACCACGCAATTTTTTCTTTGGATTCTTTCCCTGCAGAGGCTTGGTCCAGGGGATCAAGCAGTTCCGCAAATCTTGAAAGCACATGGTTGAAAACCTTGTAAGCTCCGATAAAAGAACGCAGTCCTTGCACAGTTGAAGGAGCCTCGACCGAGAATAGTGCGGCCAATTTGTGGGGGCTAGCTTGCAGGGTGCCATTAGACCACACCCAGCCCAGTTCCGTGGCCTTTCTGGGGAAGATGATAGTTTTAGTTGCGGACAATCGAAGATTATTCTTTTGAAATAGGGTACGAACTCTGCGGCAATTGTCGAAGACCTCAATGGGGCTGTTTCCCCCAACGTAAAAGTCGTCAGCAATTTTCATAACACAGCTGAATGTGTAATATTTATTGGATAATATGGTTATTGAATGGTTTTCTATGTAATACGGGTGAATACTTCACTTAAAGTTTATTATTTTGTGGATAGATTAGTTTATATTACTTACCAGCGTCAGTCTTATCAATGGCTCTCGCTTCTTTGTATTCTTGTAGCAGAGGACTATTCTTTTCATTGTGTTGTCGCATGAAAGGTCCTTCAGCCAGAGTGGCTTCCTCGTCCTTTGATTGTCTTGGTAACCGGGCGACCCGTCTCCTTCGATGTGGAATGCAGCCTTGAGCACAACGTGAGTAAGGATCTGTTGCGTTACATATTTTTACTTTGCAGTGGAGGTAGACAAACTCGTGATCACCCAGAAACTGAAAAGCCTCGATACTATACCGCTGAAGTTGTTTATTTCCAGATTCAATAAAGTTAACGGTGTCATCTACTGCACAACTAAAGGGAAGAAATAATGGTAACATTTACTCTCACGACTTTGCATACTTTCAGTCCCTGACATAATAAATAAGTAACCTGCGATAAGGCTCTATTTTAATTCCGCGCGGGGCATAGTTTGGATTTGGCGAGCGACTACATAAGAGATTGAGCGATGCTAAAATGGGCTTGATCGCAGGTTAATAAATAAATTAATAGCCAATGGAAGGAAGCGATGTGTTCTAACAGATCAAACAAAGATGGATCCTTATGACGACTCTAGAGACTACGAACCAGCATTGTCTCTTAATTCAAACTAGTGGATGTGACTGACATACATGTAATTTCATAATCTCGCAAGTTGCCTAGGGAGGATTTTCCGGAGCCTCCAGGGATGCCTT